>NC_142173.1:37051237-37146337 GCF_029865625.1 Vigna umbellata
TGTTGTTGAAGGAGAAATTGAAACAGAGGTTGGTGAGGGTGAATGTGAACAACATACTGAAAGACAATTTGAGGTGGCTGTTAATGAAGGTGAGAGAGGCCACTATGATGGAATCAATGAAACTGTTGTGGTGTCAGAAGAAAGAGTTGAGGCTGATGATGTTGTTGAAGGAGAAATTCAAACAGAATGTGAACAACACAGTGAAAGAGAATTTGAGGTGGCTGTTAATGAAGGTGAGAGAGGTGAGGATGATGATGTTGTTGAAGGAGAAATTGAAACACATGTTGGTGTGGGTGAGGTTGAAGAGGATGGTTGTGATGTTCGAAGCTGGACCAGTAGTGGTCATGATGATGGCAATGAGGAGGTTAATTACGACTGTATGGAAGGTCTGGTTGATGTTAATGTTGAGTGTGATTTAGAAGAGGAGGTAGGAGATAGAGTGGCAGATTGGTTTGGTAATGTTGAAGTTGATGTGCAATCTGATGATAGTGATGTGGATGATGGAATCAATAGTGATCATCATAGAGGTTTGTCCGATGATGAATGAAAATCTGATGAATTAGACAGTGGAGCAGAAAGTGAAGCAGAAGATGCGGAAGAGGAGGGTTATGGGAAGTTTGTAACCTTCTGCATGCCTAAGACAATGGTAGATTATAAATGGGATGTGGGAACTTATTTTGCTAACAAGGAAGACTTTGTGGATGCCATTAAAACATATGCAATAGAAAATGGCAGAAATATTAAATATATTAAAAATGATAAGAAGAGAATGAGGGTAAAATGTATGGGTGCTAAAGGAGAGTGCCCCTGGATGGCATATTGTGGTTATATGGAAGCCATTCATACGTGGCAATTAAGGACTATTGTTGATGACCACAAATGTAGTAGAGAGCACAAATTAGGATTAGTTAATGCAAAATGGCTCAGTAAAAGGTTGGAAAAAACTGTTAGAGAAAATCCACAAGTAAAGGGAAAGGAAATTCGTGAGAAGATAAATCGAAAATGGAATGTGGGTGTATCTAGATGTATGGCTTATAGGGCAAAGGCCATTACTTCAGAAAATGTTGATGGGTCTTTCAAAGACCAATATAGAAGGATTTATGATTATGCCAATGAGGTTTTAGCTCGTAATCCAGGATCCACAGTAAAAGTCAAAGTTCAAGAGAATGTGGATGGAATCAGTTTTATGAGGTTTTATACATGTCTAAAGGCCTGCAAGGATAGTTTTGTGTCCTGCAGGCCAATAATTGGGTTGGATGGTGCTTTTCTGAAAGGAAAGTATGGTGGTGAAATGTTAACTGCTGTTGGTAGAGACGCAAATGATCAAATGTTACCTCTTGCGTATGCCGTGGTCGAAGTAGAGAACAAGGATACTTGGAAATGGTTCCTTCAACTTCTGGTTGAAGATCTCGGTGGGGAGGAAGTAAGTTCATCATTTACATTCATGTCGGACCAGCAAAAGGTAATGCACATGACCTATTCCCCGATTATGTTAATTATCTTTGAGGTTGAAATCATATCTCTAACAACACTGTCATAATTTGATTCAACAGGGACAACTACAAGCTGTACAAGAAGTCGTGCCTGGAGTTGATCAACGTTTCTGTGTTAGGCACTTATACGCTAATTTTAGGAAGAAATTCCCTGGAAAACAACTCAAGCGTTTGATGTGGAAGGCAGCTACAGCAACCCATCCACAAGCATGGGAAGCAGAAATGAGAAATATTAAACAACTTAACGATGAGGCTTTCAAATACTTGTTAAAAATCCCTCCCAGGTTTGTATTTAAATTTCTATTCTTAAAAATCTGCCAAATATTCACAGTAACATTGATGAACATATATATGTTGTAGGTACTGGTCAAGATCAAGATTCAGCAGCAAGGCTCAGTGTGATACTTTGGTTAACAACTTGTCGGAGGCTTTCAATAGTGTAATGCTGCATACAAGGTCTAAGCCAATCGTAACCATGATGGAGGAAATCCGGCTTTACTTGATGAAGAGATGGGCAACTAACAGGACAAAAAGTCAATCACTTTCTGGGAACATTTGTCCAAAAATGAAGACTAGACTAAAGAAGGAGTCTCAGTTAACTAAATATTGGATACCGTGGTAAGAATGAGGTTTGTTCACTTATGATTTCTTTTTAAATGTGTTAGTGGTTTATGATTATAATGTGTTTCTTGTTTGGATTTTACAGCTGGTCAGGAAACAAGATTTTTGAAGTTCGACATGTGTCCCAAGCCGGTGACAAATTTGTAGTCAATTTAGATGAAAATTTGTGTACATGCAGGAAGTGGGAAATCACTGCCATACCATGTTGCCACTCGTTAGCTGCTATGAAATTCCTAAATCTTGATGCAGAGGAATTCATTCCATGTTGTTTTAGGAAGTCAACATATGAAGAAACATACTCTTCAATTAACTATCCAATAAATGGTAACAATATGTGGGAGATTACCACATATGAAGATGTTCTCCCTCCACCAAAAAGAACTTTGCCTGGAAGACCAAAGAAGAAGCGAAGGTTGGAGCAATGGGAGTTGGTGAAGGATGACAAAAGAATGAGGAAGGGTGGTTTCAAGAAAAGATGTGGCATTTGTAAGGAACTCGGCCACAACAGGACTTCTTGCACCAAAGCACAACAAACACAACAAAGTAACCCATCAACTCAACCAAACATCCCATCATCAAATGAAGAAGAAGCTGTAGTTTAAGGGGATAAATGAACAACTTTAATGTATTTTTTAATGTCTCTTTGTATTAGACAGTACTTTGGTGCTCTTTTTGTATTACACAGCAACTTGGTGCTCTTTTTGTATTAGACAGTACTTTGGTTATCTTTTTCTAACACAGCTGATAATGCTAATTTTGATGTTAAATCCTCTTTTTTGTCTTCTTTTGTAAATAATTATGATGTCTTCTTTTGTAAATAACTCGTCGCCCACCGATAAGAGGACGCTCGTCCACTCTGGATGCTCGAGAGGACGCTGCCCAAGCGATAAGAGCACGCTCGTCCACTGTTGACGCTCGAGAGGACGCTGGCCAAGCGATAAGAGCACGCTCGTCCACTGTTGACGCTCGAGAGGACGCTGGCCAAGCGATAAGAGCACGCTCGTCCACTGTGGATGCTCGAGACGACGCTGGCCAAGCGATAAGAGGACGCTCGTCCACTGTTGACGCTCGAGAGGACGCTGGCCAAGCGATAAGACCACGCTCGTCCACTGTTGACGCTCGAGAGGAAGCTGGCCAAGCGATAAGAGCATGCTCGTCCACTGTGGACGCTCGTCCACTATGGACGCATTAGAGAACGCTCCCTCAGCGAGAAATAAGACGCTCGTCCACAGACGACGTTCGGTGCACGGTCGGCCAGCGAGAATAGGACGCTCGTCCACAAAGGAGGTGTATGATAGCAATATATACACTCATAAAACAGTGACCCTGAGCAATGCAGATTTTTTTAGACTCATAAAAACATTACAACTTCAACATAATAACATTATTTTTACTCATCACATTTCATAACAAAAATAAAGTTTTCACTAGTAAGAAGTCTGACTTTCATTGAAATGGAAGAAAAGTACAACACGGTTACAACCCATCAGCCCATTCTCATCAACATTGATACGCAAATTGTATTTATTACACATAAAAGAAAAACCAAAAATATCAACACCTTCATCCAGTTTTGAACAACCAACAAAGATTTCTCAAACTTAACTAAAATTTTCCTATTACTATCCATTTCTTCACTGTGCACCGAACTTTCTTTGTTTCCTTCACACTTTAAGCATTTGCCCCTTTCCTCTTCCACAACATCATTGAACCATTTGAAGTAGTTGCAACCACCCTTTTCAGCACCATTCTGTATAAACAACAATTGATTCTCAAAAACACTTCCACATAATACAAACGTCAAATAAATCATACCTTATACTTCGAGCATCCCCAAAATTGCTTGCCACGATTCTTCAAAGTTTTAGCAGTTCTCAGCGCGCATCTCAGTCCACAGTGGCAAATCGGTGAACACAAATTACGGTTTTCCTTCCGCCACACACTGCATGTCGACGAACAACAAGAATGCTCCTTCGACATCGTCTTCGAACAACTACGTTCTTAAACCCACCCACCTGCGACGAACAACTACGTTCTTAAACCCACCCACCTGCGACGAACAACTACGTTCTTAAACCCACCCACCTGCGACGAACAACTACGTTCTTAAACCCACCCACCTGCGACGAACAACTACGTTCTTAAACCCACCCACCTGCGTCGAACAACTGCGTTCTTAAACCCACCCACCTGCGTCAACCGATTTGGGGATTTCTGCAATTTAGGGATTTCTCCTTCTCTTTATGGTTCACTTCGAACACTTTCGCCACTGCTTTCCACGTGCTTCACCGCCAACACCTTCCTGATTCTACCGAAATACCACCAATAGATCACTCGCAAATCTAGAAACGTTACCTATTGTCCGCCAAATTGGAACCACAAAAGACAACCGAAAACCCTCGACAAAACCCTCTGCAATTTAGGGATTTCTCCTTCTCATAAAACACTCACTGATTGTGTTCAAAATCAAAACGTTGCGTTTTGATTTACCATAAAGCACTCGCTGATTGTGTAAAAAACTCACCATAAAGCCAGGTCAATGCCACGTCAATAACATTTCCTGATCTCAGCATCCCACTCATCAATTTTTTTAACGCCGTCCAGCCAACTTAACGGGAAGGACTCAATTGATATGAATTTTCAAAATTAAGGACCATTTTGATACACTTTAAAAAACGAGGACCCAATTGAGACATTCGTACATAAATAGGGATGTAGTAAAGGATTAAACCTAAAAAAAACCCTAATTAGTTTATTTCCCCAATTTAAAAAATGTAACCCCATTTCAAATTCCCAATTCAGCCTGCCACGTCAACTCACTTAAGCCACCTCATTGCCACGATTGCACAAATCACATACACAGTCAGAAAAACGTTATCAATTATAACGGCGTTAAGTGGGTAGGATTCAATTGATACAAACTTCAAAACATAGGTATCAAATGCCTACATTTTTAAAACCGGGTACTAAACAACAAATTACCTCCGAACATGGGGACTAAGTAGGTAATTAAGCCTTGATTAATTATTGAAAGGTACATTTATGGTTTACGTGATATTTGTTGTAGGCTCTTTTCGTATTTCTGTCTCTACCTTTACTTTCAAAATTGAAAGGCATACTGTAACATCCTAAAATACAGTAAACACCATATAGTAGAATTAATCACATTTAATGATAAACCAAATCAGTCTTAATTAAAACGAAAGCACAGGTTCTGGCCGAACGGCCTTACAAGAAGATAAATATGAATAAAAACGTTCAACTTAATCATACTTGACCGAACGGTTTACAAAACCAACACCGAACGATCGTAAAGAAACTTAAAAACCAAAAACGGACGAACGTCCACTTAACGAAAATAAGTAAACACAAGCCGAGCGTCCTATTCTTCGGTCTTCACCTCGACTTCTACTAAATTCTCTTTCCCCAAGTATTGTTCTTCCAACGCCTCTTCCAACAAGGCATCTCCTTCTGCTCACATCCACACGGATGATCATTGCAAGGACAAGGACGGACGTACAAATACAGGACAACACAAGGAAAATACACAGGGTAAGCTTATATAATTTAATTCAATTAATAACATACAATCACATATACCAGCACAATCAAATACATTCTAATAGACACTTCCATCAAAACCCTGATGCTAGACTGACTGTCCGGACTGTATGAATCTTGTGTAGCTACTACGTTCGTGCACCCGGATGATGTAGTAACTGGAATTCTCATCAGCTGCCACCCGAGGTTAGTCCGTTCCGTCCAAAGTACTCCTAAGGACTAGGACCTCCTGCCGTTCCCACACATGACGTACCCCCTCTACGTGAGGACGAGTACTCACGGAACATCAGGATGAAACGTCGGCCAAGCTTTGTCCACATTCATACATTACCAATTCCAATATTCAATATACGTGAGTCGTTCCTCCCTGGAACGCTCGTCCAAAATCCATCATCATATAATCACTCTAAATAAGGTTCACACTTCAGAATATTACACTTTATCCTCATTTTCATCTTTAGTTTTAAGAGCATAAAATAACGAACGTTCAGTCTTCTGAAGAACGAAGACGAACGCTAAAGACTAGATTTAAAAGGACTCGTTGCCAATCAGAATAAGTCAACACATAATGATATGACGAACGTCATTGCTACTCGAACCAGATGAATGAACCGACTCTTAGAGATATACACTCAATATTCAGAATAATTTAGGTACAAAGACTCTAGGTCGAATCCAAATGGATAAAGATACAACAAGCCAGTTAATTAACTATACTGAGAACAATTTGTTTAAAGGGATCGACTGCCAGTCAATGACCGAATGCGATAATATACATTTACTAAATATTAGAACGAACGCTATTTACGCCCGTTTGGAAATCAAAGGTAAGGACGAGCGTTCGGTATAAGACCGAACACTACTTAGGACGAACGCTAGGTAGGTGACCGAGCAATAATTAGGACGAACGCTAAGTATAAGACCGAGAGCTCATTAGGACGAACGCTAGGTATACGACCGAGAGCTCATTAGGACGAACGCTAGGTATACGACCGAGCGTTACTAATTTTAAGTATAAGGTATAATTTCATTATTTCATTTCAGAGACTCAGATACCGCTAGGCTAAGCCGAACGCTCAAACCTAGTTTTTTTTCACAGGAGGACGCTCGTTCTCAATCAGAACTCTTTCCAAATGAAAGAATTCCTTTTTAAACATTTTACTAGAAAACCGAACGGTATAAGACCGTACGATGACGAACGTATTTTATCATATTCAGGATTTCATATTTCAAATTTTAAACTTAAGTTCCAACATACCAGTGCATACTTTATACTTCACCTCAAATTACAAATTTACAAACTTTAGAACATTTACGTTAATAATTCATATTCTCATTGATAAATATCCATCATCATCATACAGATTAATCAACATACACCATAATTATTCAGGTTCACATTCATACATTTCAACCATCATCCATCATGCATTCATACTCATACTGGATACATACATTTACTCAACATGCAATCATTTTCAGCAAACATACAACACCATACGAATTAAATCAATAAGCTTCCCTTACCTGGATAGTGGTGTACGTCTAAGAGTATGACTTTGTCTCGTTCAATTATGGCTTTCTACCCTCAACGATTTTCTTAAGTTCTTCACTAAATCTAACCAAAAGAAACGTAGAAGAATTTAGCTTATACCCTTGCATGCAGCCGAATCTTGGTTTGCATGTAACTCAGAAACGAGTGTCCAGAGTCGAGAGACTTACCGGTTTCAGAACTTGGATCTATTCTGTTCAGATTGAAGCTCTCAACTCAGAGGATGCTCCTACGGTTTCTGAATATGAATCGGAGAAGAGAGTGGTGAGTTATGGTAGAGAGAAGATGGAAGCTTTCTAGAGAGAAGGAGGAGAAAAATAGAGTCTGAGTTTGGAAGGGAGAAGATGCGTGCAGGAGAGTGGGAGAGTGTTTCAGAAAATCCATTTTGTTCTCCCACGTCCACACGAACGTGCGTCTCTCCTGTCGACACCTGCACCCCCATTACTGACTTTAATTCTTTCCTGGTGACACTTGGCGTGAGTTGCAGAGTTATGGAAGTGGGTTTTTAATGAAATCAGAGAAGGGTTTCAGTGCATTAGTTAGATTTGACAGCTGGCTTACGGTTTAATTTTCCAAGGTCTTACACATACCATTTGCTGAACTTCCTTCATATTTTAAAAGCGGTGCCGGTTGTTTTCTAGGTAAACCAGGTAAGATCTAATAAATTGGTAGCAATGCAATTATACATATATATCCTCACGTGGTTTTCTAGTACTTGTCTGCGTTTCTTATTACACCTTCTGTTGTTAAAACACTATCAAGATTAGTTACTATGTGTATGTATGATTATTTTCCTGGGTTTATGACCTTGAATTTTCAAAATTGCATTAATAAATAAAATAACAAGGGCAAGTTTTAATTAATGGTATGGAATTTGAAGTGGGTCTATATGTCATTGGGTTTTTGTCTCGATGGGTAGATCTTGTGGCTATCACAAGGTTCATGTCATATTCGATACCTTACCTTTTATGTACTAGGATTATAGATGCTTTTAGTCCTTCAGGTAAAAGGCCGAATAGTATATAAGCAATGATTTAACCCGTCTATAACTAGATTACTTGGAGTTTAGTTATTTCTAACATTTTTATATAAAACAATTAAAACTCATAATTGTAAGAAATCAATAAATTTATATATAGTTTTTGTCTTGTACCCTTTAGATGATTTTGAACCTTGGTTTAACTTTCTTTTGTGTTTAAGTTTTAATATAATGTGTATTCCTCTTCAATTTCTGGCTTAGGTTGTGATGGCGCTCCCCTACTTCCACTGCTTTACATAATTACCAATTTGGCATTCAACATATCCCTCCTTAATGCAGTAAAAACTTCTTCTGCAGTTGTATCTTCTCTTCTAGTAATGTTGTCAGGTACTCGTTATCATTGCATCTCACTCTTCTTTGTTGCATTCTAAACTATGAATCGTAAGGTCTTTTGTACCTCAGGTTTTCTTAATAGTTTTTTAGCTTACGTGTGCTTATGATTTTTGCAGTGCCCATATCGGTTTATATTCTTTCTCTACCATTACCATATCTTCCCGAGGGAACAAGCTTGAGCCCATTTTTTTTGCTTGGCTGTGGAATTCTTCTGTGTGGTCTCTTACTGTACAACACATCTCGACCTGTGAGGAACAGCTCTGAAGTGGACTGAAACCGTCCCAGTTCTGAGGATGAACTATCGGCTGGGCACCCTGCCCAAAAGAATATCAGCAGCCTCCAGGTACTACTGTTCACGGTGAAATATATTTTCTCCAACGTGCTCGAATTATACATACTCACTATCGTTGCGATTATTCTTTTGAGCCGAAAATTTGTTCGGTTTCCACTTTTGAGTGTCACTTAGTTGCTTTATGATGGCTGACTTCCTCGTTCTTCCACTGGATTATTGTAACTTAAGATTATGCATATATCTCTGATCACTTGTTCTGGTATATTTTCATGTACATTAATACATAACAGAAAAATGCAGTTGACAGAAATGCAAGGTGCGAACATTTTTAAGTGTTTTTTTTTTAAATTCGCTTTTTAACACAATATTTAGAGTTGAGGCATGTTTATATAAATTTCAATACAAGCTCCTTCTTGGAGACAAATATAAAAAGGAAAATTGGAATTAGATTTTTTTACAAATTAAATTAGCTTATGTGGTAAGTGTAACATCCCAAAAATACAGTAAACACCATATAGTAGAATTAATTACATTTAATGATAAACCAAATCAGTCTTAATTAACAAAAGCACAGGTTCTGGCCGAACGGCCTTACAAGAAGCAAAATACAATTAACGACGTTCGACCTAAACATACCAGACCGAACGGTTTAGGACAAAATAGAAATATCGATCGGTCAATAAAATCAAAAGGGGAGGGGTCGTTCTAATACTGTACTCTAATCTAACTAAACTAACAGATAACCGAACGCACTACTGTTCGGCCTTCACTTCGACCTCGACGAGGTTTTCTTCCTCTAAGTGTTCATCTTCAAGCGCATCCTCAAGCAGCGCCTCTCCATCTGCTCACATCCACACGGATGATCATCGCAAGACAAGACGGACGTACAAGGTCGAGACAATACAAGAAAAAAACGAAGGGTAAGCTTATTGAATTTAATTCAATAACATGCATTTCATAACACATCAAACGTATCAAATACATTCCAACATATAGTTCAATAATTTCTTTAAATCAACCAATTCCTGATACTAGACTGACTGTCCGGACCGTATGAATTCTGTGTAGCTACGACATTCGTGCACCCAGGTGGAGTAACTGGAATTCTCATCAGCTACTACCTGGGGTTTGGGTGTTTTTTTTTAACGAGGCCTGACATTCCTCTTAACTACAAAAATTTTCGTCCTCGAAAATTAAAACTTACCCAGAAACAAGTGAGGGTATAAGTCCTTCATGGCATCCTCCACTTCCCATGTAGAGTCGCCTGTCTTGTCGTCCCACACCACCTTCACCAATTTGATCGCTTTCCTTTTGTAGTACTTGGTGCGGATGTCTTCAATACGAACTGGCTTCATCTCTAGCGTTCGGTCTTGACGAAGACGAACGTCTTCCAACTCCAGTATATGAGAGGGGTCGGCTATGTACTTCAGGAGTTGGGAAACGTGGAAGACGGGATGAAGGTTGGACAGATGAGGAGGTAAAGATAATTCGTAAGCTACTGGTCCGATCCTCCTCAGTATTTGATAGGGTCCGACGAACTTTGAGGGATAACTTCTTTGGTCGCATAGCTCTGCCGACTCCTGTGGTCGGGTTCAGTCTCAAAAAAACGTGTTCTCCAGCTTTGAACTCTAACGGCCTTCTTCTCTTGTCTGCATATGACTTCTGCCGACTCCTAGACGTCTTCAACCTTTCTTGGATCAATTTCACCTTTTCGGTCGTTTGCTGAATGAGCTCAGGTCCAGTCAATACGTTCTCTCCTTCTTGAAACCAGCAAAGTGGCGTGCGGCAGTTCCGTCCGTAAAGAGCTTCGAAGGGAGCCATTCCAATGCTGGACTGGAAACTGTTGTTGCAGGTGAACTCTACTAACGACAAGACTTCATCCTAGACGCCCATATGATCAAGGACGCACGTCCTCAGTAAGTCTTCGAGCGTCTTGATGGTTCTCTCGGACTGACCGTCCGTCTGAGGATGGTACGCCGAACTCATGTGAAGTTTGCTGCCGAGCTCGGTTTGTAGTGATTGCCAAAACCGCGAGGTGAACCTTGTGTCTCGGTCAGAGATGATACTCGAAGGTACTCCATGTAGACGAACGATCTCCTTAATGTAGAGCTTGGCTAGGTTGGTCACCGACATCTTCAAGTTGACTGCCAAAAAGTGAGCACTCTTTGTTAAACGATCCACTATAACCCAGATGGAGTCGTGATTCTTGACTGTACGCTGTAGATGGGTCACGAAGTCCATTGAGATACTGTCCCACTTCCATTCTGGAATCTCTAACTGTTGTAGTAGACCGCCCGGCCTTTGGTGCTCAGCTTTTGCACGTTGACAAGTTAAACATGATGCCACAAAACGTGCGACATCACCCTTCATTCCTGGCCACCAGAATGATTCCCTGAGGTCTTGATACATCTTAGTCATGCCAGGGTGCATGCTAAGACGGCTGTGGTGCCCTTCCTCCAGGATAATTCTCTTCAGATCTCCATCGTTTGGAACGCACGTCCTACCCATATAGCGTAATAGGCCGTTCGTTCCAGCGTTGAATTCCTTTGCTTGATCTGTACCGAGCGCGCCTCTTATCTTCATCAATTCTTCATCTGTTAGTTGTTTCATTCTGATCCGGTCAAATACGTCACTTGATATCCTAAGGTTACAGCATTTGATGTTGTTCGGTTCTAAATTAAACTGTAACCTTAGGTCTCTAAAACTCTCCACCAAGCTTAATTCTCGTACCATTATGGACGAGACATGAACCACCTTCCTGCTCAACGCATCTGCTACAACGTTCGCTTTCCCCGGATGGTAGAGTAACTCAAAATCGTAGTCTTTTAGGAACTCCAGCCAACGCCTCTGCCTCATGTTTAATTCTTTTTTATCAAAGAGGTATTTGAGACTCTTATGATCGCTGAAGACTTGGAACGTAGATCCATACAGGTAGTGTCTCCAAATCTTCAGAGCAAAGACGACCGCTGCCAACTCCAGGTCGTGTGTCGGATAATTCCTCTCGTGAATCTTCAGCTGACGAGAAGCGTACGCGATAGCCCTCTTATCTTGCATAAGAACGCAACCCAACCCTTGATGAGACGCATCACAATATACTTCAAAGGGTCTGGCCGTGTCAGGGATGATTAACATTGGGGCGCTCGTCAACTTCTTCTTCAACTCCTGGAAGCTCGCTTCACACCGATCAGTCCAAGCGAACGGTTGATCTTTGCGTGTAAGCTGCGTCATCGGTGCTACTATCTTAGAAAATCCTTCGATGAAGCGTCTATAGTAGCCAGCGAGACCCACAAAACTCCTGACTTCCGAGACCGAACGCGGACTTTCCCATTCTAACACCGCTCGCACTTTGGCCGGATCGACTGAGATTCCTCCAGCGGAGACTACGTGTCCCAAGAACTGTATCTCCTTCATCTAGAATTCGCACTTGGACAACTTAGCATACAGCTCCTTCTCCCTCAAGACTCCAAGCACCATCTTCAAATGTTCTTCATGTTCTTCATGGCTCTTGGAGTAGATGAGGATGTCGTCAATGAACACCACCACGAACTTATCCAAATACGGCCTGAAAATGCGGTTCATGTAATCCATGAATATGGATGGGGCGTTCGTCACACCAAACGGCATCACTACATACTTGTAGTGTCCGTAACGAGATCTAAAGGCCGTCTTCTGAATATCTCCTTCTTTAACCCGAATCTGGTGGTAGCCTGATCTCAGGTCTATCTTAGAGAACACGTTCGCCCCATGCAACTGATCCAGCAAATCATCAATCCGTGGTAGGGGATACTTGTTCTTGATGGTCAGCTTATTCAGTTGTCTATAATCAATGCAGAGCCGAGAGCTGCCATCTTTCTTCTTTACCAATAACACAGGCGCTCCCCACGGTGAGATGCTTGGTCTAATAAATCTCTTGTCCATCAGATCTTCAATTTGTTGTTTGAGTTCGGCCAACTCAGCTGGTGCCATTCGATATGGTTGAACAGAGATGGGTGCTGCTGTCGTCACCAAATCAATAGTGAATTCAACTTCACGAACGGGAGGCAATCCAGGTACTTCATCCGGAAAGACGTCCGGGAATTCGTCCACAACCGATCGTCCTCCACTGGACTCGTTGTTGGACGATCGTTCAAAACTCCTATCTCCAACTCCCTGTCTTCGTGTGTCATTATCAGAAAGCAGCTGGCGCCCTCCATGATGTCTTCTTTCAGCTGCCCGAGCGTCACAGACAAATCTTCTTCATCTTCCTCAGGAAAGATCAATTCCTTAGCACCACAGTCTATGAGAATGTGATTGGTAGTCAGCCAATCCATTCCTAAAATCACTTCTAGCTCCTTGAGAGGTAAACATATAAGGTTCACCTTATACCTACGCCCTTCTACCTCAATAGGACATCTAATACAGACTGTAGACGTCCTAACCTCACCAGCCGCTGGGGTTGACACCACTAAGTCAAACTGCATCTCGCTCTTAGCTAACCCCAGTTTTTCAACGCACGCCTTCGAGATGAAGGAGTGTGTCGCCCCCGAATCATACAACATGCAACAGGGTTCTCCATATACTAAACAGGTACTGGTAATTAGTGTACCTGAACTAGCAGCTTCAGCGCCCGTTAGTGCATATACTCTCCCAACAGCTTGGGCTCGTCCACCTCCTCTTGTTTGGTTTCTTCCAGCGTTCGGTGGTCTCATCACCGCTCGTCCGCCCATATTGCACTCGTTTTCTAGATGACCGTTTCTTCTACATCGGGTGCAATACTTTCCTCCAACCAATTGAGGGCAGACTGACTTGAAATGGGCCCTCTACACTGGAAACATCTGACCGCTCCCTGCTGTCCAGATTGTCCAGCAACAACCATCGTCTGAGACCCACTTGACTGTGTTGGGCGAGTGTACGGCGTCCTATTCCGATTCAGATTTGTTCTTGATAGAATCGGTCCCCTAGTTGCTTGTTGTTTCTTCTGCTGCTCGACTTCAGCCACGTTCTTCTCCAACACCTTGGCCCTCTCGACCATAGCAGGAAACGACCTAATACACAGGCTGGAGATCAATACTTTCAAGTCACTCCTCAGCCCGTTCTCAAACTTTCGACATTGCCACTCTTCACTTGTAACCATGGTATTAAAACGAACCAGATGCTTAAATCTGTTTGTATACTCCGAGACGGACATCCCCCCTTGTACTAACTGTAGAAATTCCACTTCCTTGGCAAAGCGAACGCTGTCAGGGAAATACTCTTCATAAAACTTAGCCCTGAAAACTTCCCAGGAAATGGGACTCTGAGCTTCAGTCAGTAACATCTTCATACTCGCCCACCAGTGGCTAGCTTCTCCAGTCAGCAAGTATTCTGTAAAGGCCAACCGGTTGTCATCCGGACACCTCTTAGCGTTGTAGATACGTTCCATATCCCTTAGCCACTGGTCCACCTCATCAGGAAGGCATTTTCCACTGAACTTTGCAGGATGGTGTTGAAGAAAGTTCTCCAAACTCCATTCCGTCGGATGATTAGCAGAAGAAGTAGACGCCCCTGATGTATTTCTGGTGGCGGCAATGATCTCCATCACTTGCCTCTGCGTCGCTTAAGAGTTGGCGCGAGCGGCCTCTAGACTCTGTAACGCAGCAGCGTTCTGCTCCATCAACACAGCATTCTGCTGTTGTAGCCTATCTATCACCGATTCCAACAACCTAGTGTTGTTGGGCACATCAGGTTCATTGGGCTGTGGTGGAGGAGGAAGTCTAGGTGCCATTTGTTCTCTGGGAAATAGAGAAAAACGAGCGTTAGTCATGTTCAAAGAGTTGAAAAAAATAACTCATTAAACACACATTAAGCACACAGCAAAAACATAGTGTACTCATAACCTACAGTGTCCTTTAGAGAACAAAACTGCTCTGATACCACTAAATGTAACATCCCCAAAATACAGTAAACACCATATAGTAGAATTAATTACATTTAATGATAAACCAAATCAGTCTTAATTAACAAAAGCACAGGTTCTGGCCGAACGGCCTTACAAGAAGCAAAATACAATTAATGACGTTCGACCTTAGCATACCAGACTGAACGGTTTAGGACAAAATAGAAATACCGATCGGTCAATATAATCAAAAGGGGAGGGGTCATTCTAATACTGTACTCTAATATAACTAAACTAACAGATAACCGAACGCACTACTGTTCGGCCTTCACTTCGACCTCGACGAGGTTTTCTTCCTCTAAGAGTTCATCTTCAAGCGCATCCTCAAGCAGCGCCTCTCCATCTGCTCACATCCACACGGATGATCATCGCAAGACAAGACGGACGTACAAGGTCGAGACAACACAAGAAAAAAACGAAGGGTAAGCTTATTGAATTTAATTCAAGTAATAACATGCATTTCATAACACATCAAACGTATCAAATACATTCCAACATATAGTTCAATAATTTCTTTAAATCAACCAATTCCTGATACTAGACTGACTGTCCGGATCGTATGAATTCTGTGTAGCTACGACGTTCGTGCACCCAGGTGGAGTAACTGGAATTCTCATCAGCTACTACCTGAGGTTAGTCCGTTCCGTCCAAAGTACAGTTATGGACTAAGACCTCCTGCCGTTCCCACACATGACATACTCCCCTCTACTTGAGGACGAGCACTCACGGAACATCAGGATGAATCGTCAGCTAAGCTTTGTCCACATTCATACTTTACAACTTCCAATTTTCATCCAAGAGTCGTTCCTCCTCGGAACGCTCGTTCAAAAAAACGAGGACCCAATTGAGACATTCGTACATAAATAGGGATGTCGAAAAGGATTAAACCTTTTTTTTAACGAGGCCTGACAGTAAGCTAAGTTATAAATTTTATAACTTTTTCCATATATTGTATCTAATTCTTTTACTTGTAACTTGTGTATAAGTTAATCTTAGTTGAAGAGAAATTAAATTTATTTATTTATTTCCTATTTTTCCATTAAGAAATGTGTAGAAAAACTTGTCCGAACAGGTATTTCAATGAAAAGCCACCCGGTTAATAATTATATATGACTTCCAAGCTAAAGTTTTGTTAGCTGCCATGTTATACAATGCAATACTTTAGGTCCAGATAGAATATGATAGGATAATAATCACCTTATCCAATTTATTGTCTTGTTATTTATCTTGCATGTGTCATTTCATGTATAATCTTAACTATCAGTATTACCATGATTCCTCTGTCACTATATCATGACCACAAGCAATAACCATCAAATCTATCAACATTACTACACTCACTCTCACCCTTTTTTTCTCATTGTCACCATAATTATTCTTATCCTCATCATTATCCTTAGGATTATCATCACTATTCTCATTATTATTAGTATTATCTCATTATTATATTAGTTTCTCATGAGGAGAATTTTCAATTGAGTCCGATTTATTATGTGATCTGTGAAACCCTGATAAATTAATATATACAAATCCATTCTCTGATCACACTTTTAAATGCACTGTGCCACGTCAAATTCCACTCTTTTCCTCTCTGCATGCACTAATGCCATCTGTCACGTTGGAAGCTTCCAAAAGCTGTAGTGGAAATCAGGTGGCAGTATGTGAGTGCACCATTGTTTGACGAGGAAGAGAAAAACAATTTCTCTGAAAACACTTCTCTTCCTTCCATGCAATCTTCTTCTTCCTCAAGAAATTCTGGCCTTCCATCTTCTCTGTATTCTCTCTGAACTCTTTCATATTCTCTCTAAGATAACTCACCTTCATCTCCTCCAATCTCATTTCAGACACCGTAGGAAACCTCTCTGCACCGTGAGCATTCTTCTGAACCGAACAGAACTGAGAACTGAACTGGTAAGTTCTCGTCTCTGCACCTTCATCTATTTAGTTCATGCGAACCAATTTCTAGTTGCATGCATGAGTTATAGGTCTGAACCTTATGTCATTTTGGTTTATTAGATTTAGTGAGAATCTTGGAGTGACTCGTTGGGTAGAAAGCCGTGAGAGCACTAGAGAAACCATAAGCATTTGGGAGTTCACTGCTAGACCAGGTAAGGGAAGCTTTAGTAATTTAATTTAATACTGGTTTGATTGTATGAAAGCAATGAAATGTACTGGAATGTCTGAACTGCATGAAACAATTTCTGTTTAAGTGTGCATGAATGAGTATGGTTGCACTGGATGTATATTATAAATATCGTTGGAACCGTATGCAGAGAATGAGATGTATGAGTTGTAATGTGATTGATTTTCTGTATGGTTTGGAATGAAAATGATTTGAACTGTATGTTGATGATGATATGTTTGAACTGGAAAAATTCTGTATTGATGAGATTGTAATATGAATTCTGTAATGTATGAGATTTATGGTGAAGATGAAATTTTTAAAGTTCAAATCATATGAAATCTGTGAAATTATCGTGTTTGAAAAATCTGGAAATTTTATCTTCTCTGATTGATCATGTACGCTCGTTGTCGAACGATCTTATACCGTTCGGTTTCCCTGGAAAATCACTTAGAATAAGGGTTCTTTCATTTGGAAAGGACTCTGATTAAGAACGAGCGTTATTGGTGTCAAGAGTTAAGTGTGAGCGTTCGGCTTGGCTTAGCTTGTACCACGATTGAAAATAAATTGAAGTATAGTTAGGACGTTCGGTTTTGTTTACCAGCGTTCGTCATAAGCAGCGCTTAGTATTAGACTGAGCGTTCGTCCAAAGAAACTCTCGGTCTTAGATTGAGCGTTCGTCCTAGTTAGCGTTCGGTCTGATACCGAAAGTCCGTTCAGATGAGCGTTCGTTCTATTTGGTGCTCGGTCATTGACCTAGCGTTCGTCCTAAGGAGGGTTCAGTTTCTACTGAACGCTCGTCCTTATCATTGCTCGTGAGCGAACTTCACAGCGTTCGTTCAATTTATTAATTAACGTTCGGTCTTTGACTGGCAGTGTTCGTTTCCGAATTTACTAATGCTCTGATTATTTATTTGAAATCATTTAAACTGTGATGGTCCTTTTCATTTAACCTCAAGTCTTTATACTTAGAATTTTCCTAAGTATTATTTGGATCTTTTAGACTCAATTTCAATTAAATTAGTCAATTGTCTCAACGTCTGTGAATGAATAATGATGCGTTTCTTTTGTTCAGAAACGTGATAGCAGTGTACTGTAATACAATCATCTGAATCTATTAAATGATAAACTTTGTTTAAATTTAGAGAGTGGAACATAGAATGAAAATGTGAATAAGAGAACTGGTTAATATATGCGAATGGTATTTGAATGAATTTTATGGGATTGGATTGTGAATGAGCGTTCCAAGGAGGAACGTCTCCATGATGTGAATATGAGAAGTAGTGTAGTATGACCATGGTAAAGCTGCTGATGGCTGTTCATCCTGATATTCCGTGAGTGCTCATCCTCATGTAGAGGGGAGTAGGTCATGCGTGGGAATGGCAGGAGGCCCTAGTCCTACTGAGTACTTTGGACTGATAGGGTTAACCTCGGGTGGCAGCTGTTGAGTGTATCCCAGTTACCACACCACCCGGGTGCAAGAACGCCTGTAGATACATGGCTTCATACAGTCCGGACAGTCTTTAATTATGAGAATTTGGATAAGCTACTGTATGCGAGAAAATATATCTAATGTTGTATGAAATGTATGATTGATTTACTATGTTAAAATATGTTGATTGTATAAATTAAATTACCTAAGCTTACCCTTGCGTTTTCCTTGTGTTGTCTGCTGTTTCTGTATGTCCGTCTTGTCAATGCAATGATCATCCGTTGTGGATGTGAGCAGATGGTGAGGCACCTCTAGAAACAATGTTGGAAGAAGAAAATTTGGAGGATGCCAACTTGGTAGAAGTTGAAGTTAAAGCTGAGCAGTAGAGTGCTCGTTCCGTAGTAGCTGTTAGATTTTCTGTACTGTATTTTGGAAGTTCTGTATATAGTTTTGCAGTACTGTTCATCCAGAATTTGTTATAATTTTGATAGATCCTGAACGCTATAATTGTAGTACGTTCAGTTTTAAATTTTGAGCAGCTGTTGTAAATATTAAGACTGCACTGTAATTTCTGTAAATGTGATTAGTTCTGATTAATGGTAATTACTATTTATTGGGATGTTACATTTATTGGTATCAGAGCAGTTTTGTTCTTTTAAGGACATGTAGGGTTATGAGTACACTATACTTTCGTTGTGTGCTTATTGTGTGTTGATGAGTTATTATTTTTAACTCTTGAACATAACTAACTTACGTTTTCTCTGATCCAGAAAACGAATGGCGCCTAGACTTCCTCCCCCACCTCAGCCAAACGAGGCTGACAATTCTAACAATACCAGAATGTTGGAGACGGTCATTGACAGGCTTCAACAACAGAACACCACTTTGATAGAACAGAACGCTGCCTTAATGAGGCAAAACCAGGAAGCACTGAATAGTTTGGAGGCCTCACGTATCAGCTCTGAAGCAACTCAGAGGCAGTTGATGGACCTGCTGACCTCTGCTAGAGGCACACCAGGAGCCTCTTCTTCTAATGCTGCACCTCATGCCGAATGGAGTTTGGAAAGCTTCTTGCAGCACCACCCTGCAAAGTTCAATGGAAAAGGACTTCCTGATGAAGCGGATCAGTGGCTTAGAGATATGGAGCGGATCTATGATGCGAAGAGGTGTCCAAATGACAATCGGTTGGCCTTTACAGAATACTTATTGACTGGTGAAGCTAGTCACTGGTGGACAAGCATGAAAGCCATCCTGACTGACGCGCAGAATCCTATTAATTGGGAGGTTTTTAGAGCAAAATTTTACGAAGAGTATTTCCCAGACAGTGTGCGCTTTGCTAAGGAGGTGGAGTTCCTTCAATTGGTGCAAGGCAGTATGTCCGTCTCAGAATACACCAACAAATTCAAACATCTTGTCCGTTTCAATACCATGGCTACCAGCGAAGAATGGCAATGCAGGAAGTTTGAGAACGGGTTGAGGAGTGATATGAAAGTATTAATATCCTGCCTATGTATCAGATCCTTCCCCGCTATGGTTGAGAGAGCAAAGGTGCTTGAGAAGAACATTGTTGAGGCCGAACAACATAAGAAACAACAAGTGAGTAGGGGTCCGGTTTTGTCCAGAGGTGCATCAAATGTGAGAGGGTCCCCATATACTCGTCCCACTCAATCCTCTGGCGGATCACAAGCTTTGGTCACTGTTATCCAATCTGGACAGCCGAGAAGCTTAACCTGTTATCAGTGTGGAGGACCACACTATCGGTGGGCTTGTCCACAGTTGCCAGGAGGAAAATATTGTACTCGTTGCAGACAGAATGGCCACTTGGAGAACGAGTGCAATATGGGAGGAAGTGCGGCAATGAGGCCGCCGAACACTGGGAGAACCCAACAAGGGAGAGGTGGACGTGCGCAAGCCACAGGAAGGGTGTACGCAATCACTGGTGCTGAAGCTGCTCGTTCAGGTACACTCATCACCAGCACTTGCATGTTGTATGGAAAGCCTTGCTGTGTACTGTATGACTCGGGGGCAACTCATTCCTTCATCTCGAAGGCGTGTGTTGAGAAACTGGGAATAGTGGAGAGTGAATTACAGTTTGACCTGGTGGTGTCAACCCCAGCGGCTGGTGGGATCAAGACGTCTACAGTTTGTGTAAGATGTCCTATAGAAGTTGAGGGGCGTAGATATAAGGTCAATCTCATTTGCTTACCCCTGCAAGATTTAGAAGTAATTTTGGGGATGGATTGGTTGGCTACCAATCGGATCCTCATTGATTGTGGGAAGAAGGAGTTAGTCTTTCCAGATGAAGAAGAGGAAGAATTGTCAATCACTCTTGGGCAGTTTAAGGAGGACATCATGGAGGGAGCAAGCTGTTTCCTTATCATGACGTATGAAGGCAATGAGATAGAGCGTTCATCCAATGTTGATACCAGTGGAGGACGAACAGTAGTGGATGAATTTCCAGATGTTTTTCCGGATGAAGTACCTGGTCTACCTCCCATCCGTGAGGTAGAATTCACAATTGATTTGGTAACCACTGCTGCACCCATCTCGGTTCAACCATACAGAATGGCACCAGCTGAGTTGGCCGAACTCAAGAAACAGATTGAAGAATTGATGGACAAGAGGTTTATCCGTCCAAGTGCTTCACCATGGGGAGCACCTGTGTTGTTGGTTAAGAAGAAGGATGGCAGCTCACGGCTATGCATTGATTATAGGCAACTTAACAAGCTGACCATCAAGAACAAGTATCCACTGCCAAGGATAGACGATCTTCTAGATCAGTTGCATGGTGCGTGTGTGTTTTCTAAGATTGACTTACGTTCGGGCTATCATCAAATTAGAGTGAAAGAGGAGGATATTCAGAAGACTGCTTTCCGGTCTCGATATGGTCATTATGAGTATGTGGTGATGCCCTTTGGAGTGACAAACGCACCTGCAATCTTCATGGATTACATGAACAGAATTTTTAGACCGTACTTGGATAAGTTTGTTGTGGTGTTTATTGATGATATCCTCATTTATTCCAAGAGCTTTGAAGAGCATGAAGACCATTTGAGAATTGTCTTGAGCGTGTTGAGGGAGAAAGAGCTGTATGCCAAGCGTTCAAAGTGTGAATTCTGGATGAAGGAGATCCAATTTTTGGGGCATGTTGTTTCTGCTGGTGGTATTGCAGTAGATCCAGCCAAGGTGAAGGCAGTGCTGGATTGGGAGAGTCCACGTTCTGTCACGGAGATTAGGAGCTTTGTGGGACTCGCGGGCTACTACAGGCGGTTTATTGAAGGATTTTCTAAGATAGTAGCCCCTCTGACTTACCTCACCAGAAAGGATCAACCGTTTGCTTGGACAGATAGATGTGAGGAGAGCTTCCAGGAATTAAAGAGGAAATTAACGAGTGCTCCTGTGTTGGTCATTCCAGACACGGCTAAACCTTTTGAAGTATATTGTGATGCATCCTATCAAGGTTTGGGCTGTGTACTGATGCAGGAAAGAAGGGCAGTGGCATATGCTTCCAGGCAGTTAAAAATTCATGAGAAGAATTACCCCACACACGATTTGGAGCTAGCAGCAGTCGTGTTTGCATTAAAAATCTGGAGGCATTATCTGTATGGTGCAACGTTCCAAGTGTTTAGTGACCACAAGAGTCTCAAGTACCTCTTTTATCAAAAGGAATTAAATATGAGGCAAAGGAGGTGGCTTGAATTCTTGAAGGATTATGAATTCGAACTGTTGTATCATCCTGGAAAAGCTAATGTGGTGGCTGATGCTTTGAGTAGGAAGGCTGTAAGGGTCTCTGCAATGATGGTGAAGGAGCTGAATTTGGTGGAAAGCTTTAGAGATCTAAGGTTGCAGTTCGACTTGGGAACGGACGTTATCAGATGCTGTAATCTTAGAATTTCCAGTGATGTGTTTGATAGAATTCGGATGAAGCAACGTGAGGATGAAGGACTGGTGAAGATCTTGAGCGTGCTCGGTTCGGATCAAGCCAAAGAATTCAATGTTGGAACGGATGGCCTATTGCGTTACATGGATAGGACGTGCATTCCAAATGACAGTGAGCTGAAGCGGATTATAATGGAGGAGGGACATCATAGCCGTCTTAGCATGCATCCTGGCATGACTAAGATGTATCAAGACCTTCATTTATCCTTCTGGTGGCCTGGTATGAAGAGTGACATTGCACGTTTTGTGTCCTCTTGCTTAACCTGTCAAAGAGCCAAGGCTGAACATCAAAGACCAGGGGGATTGCTGCAGCCATTGGAAATCCCAGAATGGAAGTGGGACAGCATCTCCATGGATTTTGTGACTCATCTGCCACGTACAGTCCGAAACCATGATTCAATTTGGGTGATTGTGGATAGATTGACTAAGAGCGCCCATTTCCTGGCTGTTAATTTAAAGATGTCCATGACAAACTTGGCCAAATTATACGTTAAGGAGATTGTTAGATTGCATGGAGTTCCTTCAAGTATTATATCAGATCGGGACACGAGATTCACATCTCGTTTTTGGCAGTCATTGCAAGGAGAATTGGGAAGCAAACTGCAAATGAGTTCTGCTTATCACCCTCAGACGGATGGCCAATCTGAACGAACCATCCAGACTCTTGAAGACTTGTTGAGGACGTGTGTTATAGATCATATGGGAGTATGGGATGAAGTTCTGCCGCTTGTTGAATTCACATACAATAACAGCTTTCAAGCAAGCATAGGAATGGCACCGTTTGAAGCTCTTTATGGAAGAAAGTGTAGAACTCCTTTGTGTTGGTTCCAAGAAGGTGAGACTGCATTAACCGGACCTGAATTAATCCAACAAACAACCGAGAAGGTGAAATTAATTCAAGAACGATTGAAGACGTCTCAAAGCAGGCAGAAATCGTATGCTGATAAGAGAAGAAGACCCTTAGAGTTTGCTGCTGGAGATCACGTGTTCCTCAGGCTGAATCCAATCACTGGAGTGGGGAGAGTTCTTCGTCCAAAGAAGCTATCACCTAAGTACGTTGGACCTTATCAAATTCTGAAGAAGATTGGATCAGTTGCGTATGAACTGGCTTTACCACCTCAACTGTCCAACCTTCATCCAGTCTTTCATGTTTCACAACTCCGGAAATATATAGCTGATCCATCACATGTACTGGAGTTAGAAGACATCCAAATTCGCCCAGACAGGACACTGGAGATGCAACCTGTTTGTGTGGAAGACAGCCGCACCAGACTCTACAAAGGCAAAGATGTTCGTCTCGTAAAAGTGGTGTGGAATGCAAAGACTGGTGACTCAACATGGGAGGTTGAAGAGGCTGTGAGAGAATTATACCCGCACCTATTTCCTGGTAAGCCTTAGAATTTCGAGGACGAAAATTTTTTTAGTTAGGGGGAATGTGAAACCCTGATAAATTAATATATACAAATCCATTCTCTGATCACACTTTTAAATGCACTGTGCCACGTCAAATTCCACTCTTTTCCTCTCTGCATGCACTAATGCCATCTGTCACGTGGGAAGCTTCCAAAAGCTGTAGTGGAAATCAGGTGGCAGTATGTGAGTGCACCATCGTTTGACGAGGAAGAGAAAAACAATTTCTCTGAAAACACTTCTCTTCCTTCCATGCAATCTTCTTCTTCCTCAAGAAATTCTGGCCTTCCATCTTCTCTGCATTCTCTCTGAACTCTTTCATATTCTCTCTAAGATAACTCACCTTCATCTCCTCCAATCTCATTTCAGACACCGTAGGAAACCTCTCTGCACCGTGAGCATTCTTCTGAACCGAACAGAACTGAGAACTGAACTGGTAAGTTCTCGTCTCTGCACCTTCATCTATTTAGTTCATGCGAACCAATTTCTGGTTGCATGCATGAGTTATAGGTCTGAACCTTATGTCATTTTGGTTTATTAGATTTAGTGAGAATCTTGGAGTGACTCGTTGGGTAGAAAGCCATGAGAGCACTAGAGAAACCATAAGCATTTGGGAGTTCACTGCTAGACCAGGTAAGGGAAGCTTTAGTAATTTAATTTAATACTGGTTTGATTGTATGAAAGCAATGAAATGTACTGGAATGTCTGAACTGCATGAAACAATTTCTGTTTAAGTGTGCATGAATGAGTATGGTTGCATTGGATGTATATTATAAATATCGTTGGAACCGTATGCAGAGAATGAGATGTATGAGTTGTAATGTGATTGATTTTCTGTATGGTTTGGAATGAAAATGATTTGAACTGTATGTTGATGATGATATGTTTGAACTGGAAAAAAATTCTGTATTGATGAGATTGTAATACGAATTCTGTAATGTATGAAATTTATGGTGAAGATGAAATTTTTAAAGTTCAAATCATATGAAATCTGTGAAATTATCGTGTTTGAAAAATCTGGAAATTTTATCTTCTCTGATTGATCATGTACGCTCGTTGTTGAACGGTCTTATACCGTTCGGTTTCTCTGGAAAATCACTTAGAATAAGGGTTCTTTCATTTGGAAAGGACTCTGATTAAGAACGAGCGTTATTGGTGTCAAGAGTTAAGTGTGAGCGTTCGGCTTGGCTTAGCTTGTACCACGATTGAAAATAAATTGAAGTATAGTTAGGACGTTCGGTTTTGTTTACCAGCGTTCGTCATAAGCAGCGCTTAGTATTAGACTGAGCGTTCGTCCAAAGGAACTCTCGGTCTTAGATTGAGCGTTCGTCCTAGTTAGCGTTCGGTCTGATACCGAACGTCCGTTCAGATGAGCGTTCGTTCTATTTGGTGCTCGGTCATTGACCTAGCGTTCGTCCTAAGGAGGGTTCAGTTTCTACTGAACGCTCGTCCTTATCATTGCTCGTGAGCGAATTTCACAGCGTTCGTTCAATTTATTAATTAACGTTCGGTCTTTGACTGGCAGTGTTCGTTTCCGAATTTACTAATGCTCTGATTATTTATTTGAAATCATTTAAACTGTGATGGTCCTTTTCATTTAACCTCAAGTCTTTATACTTAGAATTTTCCTAAGTATTATTTGGATCTTTTAGACTCAATTTCAATTAAATTAGTCAATTGTCTCAACGTCTGTGAATGAATAATGGTGCGTTTCTTTTGTTCAGAAACGTGATAGCAGTGTACTGTAATACAATCATCTGAATCTATTAAATGATAAACTTTGTTTAAATTAAGAGAGTGGAACATAGAATGAAAATGTGAATAAGAGAACTGGTTAATATGTGCGAATGGTATTTGAATGAATTTTATGGGATTGGATTGTGAATGAGCGTTCCAAGGAGGAACGTCTCCATGATGTGAATATGAGAAGTAGTGTAGTATGACCATGGTAAAGCTGCTGATGGCTGTTTATCCTGATATTCCGTGAGTGCTCATCCTCATGTAGAGGGGAGTAGGTCATGTGTGGGAATGGCAGGAGGCCCTAGTCCTATTGAGTACTTTGGACTGATAGGGTTAACCTCGGGTGGCAGCTGATGGATGTTTCCAGTTACCACACCACCTGGGTGCAAAAACGCCTGTAGATACATGGCTTCATACAGTCCGGACAGTCTTTAATTATGAGAATTTGGATAATTTACTGTATGCGAGAAAATATATCTAATGTGGTATGAAATGTATGATTGATTTACTATGTTAAAATATGTTGATTGTATAAATTAAATTACCTAAGCTTACCCTTGCGTTTTCCTTGTGTTGTCTACTGTTTCTGTATGTCCGTCTTGTCAATGCAATGATCATCCGTTGTGGATGTGAGCAGATGGTGAGATACCTCTGGAAACAATGCTGGAAGAAGAAAATTTGGAGGATGCCAACTTGGTAGAAGTTGAGGTTAAAGCTGAGCAGTAGAGCGCTCGTCCTGTGGCAGTTGCTAATCTTTCTGTATAGTATTTTGGGACGTTAGGTGTATAGTTTTGCAGAACGTTCGTCCAGGGACTCATTTTATTTTTTTTTGTAGATCCTGAACGCTGTAACTGTAGTACGTTCAGTTTTAAATTTTGAGCAGCTGTTGTAAATATTAAGACTGCACTGTAATTTCAGTAAATGTGATTAGTTCTGATTAATGGTAATTACTATTTATTGGGATGTTACATGATCAAATTTTCTATATATTTTTAAATTGAATGTTATTTAAGTTTTGGTTAATTAGAGAATGTAGTTGTTATATTGTTTCACTATTTTGTTTATTTATGTCTACCTGTTAAGAAATGTTAGTTATTATAATTAATTAAAAATAATATTAGTTACTTTTATATTTTCATTAAAACATGTTAAATAATGAAGTTGTAATTTTCTCTAATGATTTTCATAACCTACAAAAATCATCGTTACTATGATTATTGATGTAAGTAATAACAACGGGTTTTCATCATCCAGTATGTTCTAAATTAGAGTTTTAATAAAAATCATTTATAATTTTACCTTAATCATAATATCATATTGTATTAACTTCAAAATTTCACATTTATTAATAATTAACACAAATAACCAAACAAATGACAATACTAAATAACAATCAAGTCACCTAATTCAAAAATATAAAATTTTAAATATTTAACAATTTTATTTATGAAAACAATTAAAAAAAACTTTTAACTTAATTAAACTTTATATTTATCATTATAACCACCATTATTATTGCCTCCAATCTTGCAACATATTTGTGTTTTAATTATGATATACATCAAATATTAAATGTTTATCAAAATCTTATTATATGGTGTTATCTTCTCATGACTATCAAACTAACTCTTATATTTGATTATCATCTAGCACAATACGAGAAACTATTGGGTCATGTACAAAAGAACCAACCAATGGCCTAGACCCGTGAAATAACAAACTAAAAAATATGCAATCCACTCGGACATAAAGGTAAAACCAAAAAAGACGTGCATCACATAATTGGATGTGCAATGGTAATAATAAACCAAAAAACACTATTTCATCGCTTCCAAAATCTCCAATCCACGTTCCCCATTGGGCACCAGCTAATTAGGATGGCAATAAAGTACAAAAATAAACCTACAAACATAAATCTACAAACATGAAGGAATTCCCCAATACCCAACACTAGCTGTTACATTTCCTTTGCATTCAACCTAATATTACTTCCTCCAACAGCATGCGGTGGTCAGTCTCCCATAACCCATTAGGTCAAAATCCTAAATCTCCTCCTTCAGTGTTTCCTCTGCAAAGAAGCCAAAATTGTTAGTTCTCTGTAACAGTACAATGCAATCACGTTGGTTGATAATGCATACACTAAAAAGTCCTTTTTCAAATTAAAAGCCAAGCATAAGGGAGGGGAAAGTGTGTATCTGTTGATGGATAAAACTCAAATTTTCAAATACATACAAAATTTGTGTTGGTGGTGAGCAAATTCCCTCAAGGGGCATTTTTAACTTTATTTCGTATTGTGCGGGTATCATAGTATCACTTTTATTACTGTGTTCAGCACACAGCTCAGAACTATCAGTAAACAACTGTACATATAGTATAACTCTCCATGACCAAAAATTGGTTCGAAAATTACAAAACTAGTCGACAAATAACCAACTCTACACGCTTACTCCAGAGGAATAAGACATTAGTTTATTTAAATAATTTTTTATTACACACAGTGGATATTAGAGCAATCATCAAATAATTTGGTTGGTCATATGCAATGCAGATGCAACAATACATAAACCACATCCACATAATTCGACTTAAACAAAATTTCGTATATGAAGTTCAAAAAAGTAGTCTACAATAATAATAATCATATCATTCATTGATATCAGGGTATATTTAGCTATAACAAGAAAACTTATAGAATCCCAAAAAGGCCCAAATTGCGAAACTTCATGTCCAAACAACAGAAAAACTTCTTTTAAATCTTAATATTATATGAATTTGAAATGACGTTAACGGAGTCCTTAAAAAAAATTACTTAAATTGAAAAAAGAGCCACCCACTTTGGCAGTTAAAGATTGAACTTTAAGCCTCCCAGTATCGAGCCCTTCCTTCACCTCTTTCAACAACGCCGCAAGTTTAGGCGATTCTCTGCGAAAAACGACAAGATTTTTAAAAGATAAAGGCTCCAGTTTATTACTTGCGTATCAGAAAATTTGAAGCAAACACAAATTGATGCACGTTCAAGGAAGAGGAACAATTTAAAAAAACCTACTCTTCCTTGATAATGTCATCATCTAAATGCTTCGCACTGTTTTCCATGACTTGAAGTGATTTTAGTCGGTGATAAAGGATCTAATCGGTGGAGAATGGTCGTGAAGCAGAGACGAATATGTGGTTCGGTGGATCTGGCAGACGTGAGGAGTTTGAGATTCTGAGGTGAAGAATCTCATGAGAAAAATGACTCGGAGGCTTCGTTCATGAGGAAATTGTGAGAGCGAGATATGAGGTTTGTGGTTCACATGTGAGGAAAGGCGAGAATGAAGCGTGGCTGATAAGGTTGATGACGCGACGAGAAGAGATGTGCCTGCGAGGAGAGCTGACGATGATTTTCTATAATCTCCAATCCTGAACCTTCTTTTTGTAGGAATGTGAGTGATTAAAATTTGATAGAAACAGAAATTAAATTATTGATGAAGAAAGGTTAAGGGGAAAAATGAACGGAGAGGGAGCGAGAAAGATTCAACGACCAAAGACAGAGAGAAGGTGACGGCTTCTTGGCGGTGGATGGTATTGAGAGTGAGATACTGCGGCGGATGAAGGGATTTGCGAAACTCAGAACGGGGCAAGATGGGTGCCCAAAGAAACCTTTTTTTCTTAAAAGAACAATATTTTAGGAAAATGATACTTGAACAACCTCTTTTGACAACATTTAGACACGGGACAGGTGTCTAAATGGGAGTGGTCCACGCGGAAAATCAATTTGAAAATGAAATCTGACGTGGAAAGGGGGTGGGCAGGGTTTTCAAGACGTGCCTTTCAAATTTGAAATTCATTTTTGGAAGAATTGTAGAGAGAGAAGCGCGAAGGTTGAGAGGGAGAGTGTGACCTAGAGAGAGGCCGAAAGAGTTGGAGAAAGGGCGTTCGAGAGAGAGAGGTTCGACGGAGTGCTTGCCGGAGTGAAACAAAATAGTGAAACAATATAACAACTACATTATCTAATTAACCAAAACTTAAATAACATTCAATTTAAAAATATATAGAAAATTTGATCACATAATAAATCGGACTCAATTGAAAATTCTTCTCATGAGAAACTAATATAATAATGAGATAATACTAATAATAATGAGAATAGTGATGATAATCCTAAGGATAATGATGAGGATAAGAATAATTATGGTGACAATGAGAAAAAAAGGGTGAGAGTGAGTGTAGTAATGTTGATAGATTTGATGGTTATTGCTTGTTGTAACATCCCAAAATATAGTAATTACCATAAATTAGAATTAATTACAATTAACAATAAACAGCAACAGTCTTACATTAATCCAGAATCAAAAGCCGAACGGCATCAGTATAGGGAACGCGTATAACGCATACGAATGAAACCAAGAGTAAACGTTCTCAGATAAATTCACTAACGTACGTCAAAATACAGTCAGAGATGGATAAGACGAACGGCCTTACAAAATAATTGGCCGAACGTTCATACTATACTAACACGCACAGTACTATTCTAACGAGCACTCTAAGGCTCGGCCTTTACTTCAACCTCCACCAGGTTAGCTTCATCCAAATTTTCTTCTTCCAGCACTTGCTCAAGGGACGTACCATCATCTGCTCACATCCACAACGGATGATCATTGCATTTGACAAGACGGAGGTACATATACAAGACAACACAATGGAAATGCAAGGGTAAGCTTATAATATTTAATTTATACAATAATCACATACATTTACCAATCAATCCACTCAAACAACATGTAAGCTTATCAATCCACAATCATATAGATACGTATATAAAAGACAGACCGTCCGGACTGTATGAACCGTGTAGCTACAGGCGTCCTTGCACCCGAGTGTGGTGTGGTAACTGTATTGCACTCGACAGCTGCCACTCGAGGTTAACTCTATCCAAAGTACCCCTAAGGAATAGAGCCTCCTGCCATTCCCACACATGAGTACTCCCTTCTACGTGAAGACGAGTATCACGGAATATCAGGATGGACCAAGCCAGCATTAGCATGCCCACAGTCATACTTTACAAAACTTCAATAATCAATCATATCTGAGACGTTCCTCCTTGGAACGCTCGTAAAAATCCGTTTCCAATAATTCGTTCAAAATATCATTCGTCCATATCAAACATTTCTCATATTCACATTTTCATTCTGTGTTCCACTCTCTTAAATTCACGAACGTTCATCACTCAATCAATAGGGACTAACATTTTACAGTACTCCTACATCCTCGTTTCTGAACAAAAGAAACGAACCATTTATCCACTTAATACGTTTCAACACTAAAGATTTTGAATGTACTGATCTTAGAAGATATGGATGATACTTAGAAAAATTTTAAGTATAAAGACTCCAGGTAGAATCCAAAGGATACAGTCAGTAAGAAAATATTTAGATACACAACCAATTATGATTTGATTTCAGAAAACAACACTGCCAGTCAACGAACGAAAGTTAATTAACAATTTGGACGAACGCCAGTTACGTTCACTCAGAATTCAATGATAAGGACGAGCGTTCAGTTATAAAACCGAACCCTCCTTGGACGAACGCTGGGTCAATGACCGAGCCCAAATCAGAACGAACGCTTGGTATAAACCGAGCGCTATCTAGGACGAACGCTTCGGTATAAGACCGAGCGCCAATTGGGACGAACGTTCAATATAATGACAAACGCTCTGTAAAACGAACGTTCGACACAAGGTCGAACGCCATTAAGGACGAACGCTCGACTTAAGGCCGAACGTCATTGAGGACGAACGCTCGACTTAAGGCCGAACGTCACGTATTTATAAAGTTTCAAATATTTATCTATACTGAGCTGAACCGAACGCTCATTTACAAAAATGGGGACGCTCGTTCTCGGGCAGAATTATTTCCAATTGAAAGAATTCCAATTTAAGTTATTTTAATGAAAACCAAACGGTCTAATACCGTACAGTGACGAGCGTCATTTTAGCAAAAGGGAATGATCTAAAATCTCAGATTTTCACAAGCTTAACAGAATTTTCCAGATTTCAAATTTATAAACTTTATACTTTCGTTTCCAGATTTAATTCACCTCAAACATTCTCATCATACAGATTTCAACATTTTAATCATTCCAACCACACAATAACCATACTCCATTCATACATAATCAAATCAACATGCATTTAAATCAAATTCAACATCAAATATAATTCATACAAGCAGTGTTCGTTCATGACAGATCCATCCAAACCAGAATTCATATCAGATATCAGTAACCATTCATAACAGCTCAACTTCATATTTTTCACACATGCAAATCCAGATTTCACAACAACGAGTACAAATTAAACATATAAACTTCCCTTACCCGGATTAGAATTCAAGTTTGTCCTAGAAGTAAAAATGGCTTTGTCCAACTAAGCTTTCCTCACGTTCTTGACTCTTCCAAACAAAAATCTAACCATGGAACACAGAACACTTAGAATACATGCTTGCATGTATGAAAAACTCTATTTTTCCAGAAACCTAAGGACGAACTACAGTAAGGAGACTTACCAGGTTGGATTTAATTTCTGTTCGGTCCAAAATGAAGATCACAACTGGACGAACACTCCTACGGTGCTGAAATCGTGATTGGAGAAGAGATATAAGTTTTTACAGTAAAAAGGAAGTTCACTGGTTCAAGAGAGAAGTTGGAGAATATGAAAGGGTGAATTTCAGAGGTTGAAGATGAGTTCGTGTAAGTGAAAGTGTGTTTTCGAAAAGTCTGATTTTGTTAAACTAACGTTAAATTGGAAGAACGTGTCACAGGCGCACCTCTAGTTGCGGCAAGAATATCCATTAATTGCCTTTGCGTGTTTTCAGAATTGACACGCGAGGCCTCCAAACCTTGCATAGCAGCTTGGTTTTGCTGCATCAGGGTGGCGTTCTGCTCCAGCAACGTTGTGTTCTGTTGATGCAGCCTTTCAACCACGGTTTCCAACAACCTAGTGTTGCTGGACGTATCGGACTCATTCGGTTGGGGAGGAGGAGGAAGTCTAGGCGCCATTAGTTCTCTGGATCAGAGAAAAACGAGCGTTAGTAATGTTCAAGAGTTAAAAAATAACTCATTAACACATAATAAGCACACAGCAAAACGTAGTGCACTCATAACCTACAGTGTTCCTTAAAAAGGACAAAACTGCTCTGATACCACTAATGTAACATCCCAAAATACAGTAATTACCATAATTGAGAATTAATTACAATTAACAGTAACATAAACAGTCTTTGCATTACTCAGGATTAAAAGCCAAATGGCATCAGTACAAAAGAACGCTCAAGAACGCATACAAGAGAAAACCTGGAACGGACGTCCTTAGATAAATAAAACAACGTGCGTCAAAATAGAATGATAGATGATTAAGACGAACAGCCTTATAAAATACTTGGCCGAACATTCAAACTACAATAACATTTACAATTCTATTCTAACGAGCGCTCTAAGGCTCGACCTTCACTTCAACTTCTACCAGATTAGCTTCATCCAAATTTTCTTCTTCCAGCATTTGCTCAAGGGATGCACCACCATCTGCTCACATCCACAACGGATGATCATTGCATTTTGACAAGACGAAAGTACATGGACAGTAGACAACACAATGGAAATGCAAGGGTAAGCTTATAATATTTAATTTATACAATCAACACATACATTTACATTTCAATTCACATATACGACATGTAACTTATCAAATAACAATCATAGAAATACGTATATAAGACAGACCGTCCGGACTGTATGAACCATGTAGTTACAAGCGTCCTTGCACCCGAGTGGTGTAGTAACTGATCAAATCTCCCAGCTGCCACTCGAGGTTAACCCTATCTGTCCGAAGTACTCAATGGACTAGGGCCTCCTGCCACTCCCACGCATGACTACCCCCTTCTACTTGAAGAGGAGTATCACGGAATATCAGGATGGACCGCGAGGCTTAACTTATCCAGGTTCATACTTTACCAAATTTCACATTCAACACATCTGAGACGTTCCTCCTTGAAACGCTCGTTCAAATTCCACAATCGTATAATTCATTAATACAGTGTTCGAACATCTTAACATTTCATGTTTATAATATTTTCATTCTTTGTTCCACTCTCTGAAAAAGACGGACGTTCAACTTTCAAAAGGAAGAGGTCGTACGTTAGAACCGGATTTAAAAGAACTTATTAAAATCATAAGGACTTCAGAATAAAAGATCAACTCTAGAATATTTTTAAATAATAAGGAGTCAGATTATCTCAATTTAGATGAATAGACATTAAAGAGAATAATTGAGTATATAAGGAACTTTGGATTCGAAAGGAACAGGTTACCAGTCAAAGACCGGACGCGCAAAAATATAAAATTTTCAAATGTTTGGACGAACGCTATTTACGTTTGGTAAGGAATTAAAGAAAATGACGAACGTTCGGTTTAAGACCGAACTCTTTATTAAAGCGAACGCTCGGTATATGACCGAGCACAAATCATGACGAACGCTTGGCAAAAGGCCGAGCGCTCTTTAGGACGAACGCTCAATATGGAACCGAGCGCTCTTTAGGACGAACGCTCAATATGGAATTGAGCGCTCTTTAGGACGAACGCTCAGTATAAGACCGAGCGTTACTTATTTATAAAGTTTCAAATATTTATAAACATCTAAGCTGCACGAACGCTCAGACATTCAATTGGGGACGCTCGTTCACGAGCAGAATTCTTTCCAAATGAAGGAATCCCATTCTAGTTATTTTAAGGAAAACCGAGCGGTCTATGACCGTACGATGACGAGCGTCATTTATCAAAGGGAAGATTTAAAGTTTCAGATTTTTCAACCTTAACAGAATTTTCCAGATTTCAAATTTATAAACTTTATAACTTTCATTCCAGATTTAATTCACCTTAAATATCATCATCATATAGATCTCAACATTTTAATCATTCCAACTATACAATAACCATACTCCATTCATATGTAACCAAATCAACATGCATTTCAATCAAAATCAACACATATATAATACATACAAACAGTGCTTGTTCATGACAGATCAACCAAAACCAGAAATCATATCAGATATCAGTAATCTTCCATAACAGCTCAAACTTCAGATTTATCATACATGCAAATCAGAACATATAACATACAGTATAAATTAAACATATAAGCTTCCCTTACCTGGTCTAGCAGGGAACTCCCTACGCGAACGTTTGTTAACTTGTCCAAACAAAATTTCCTACCCGCAACGTGATTCTCAAGTGTTTCACTAACTCTAACCAAAAAGAACGAAGGAGAACTTAGTGTATATTCTAACATGCAGCTGCATCAAGTTCGCATGCAACTCAGAAAAGGGTTTCTAGGGTTTGAAAGCTTACCGGATGCAGAATTCTAATATGTTCGGTTCCAGTGAAAGCTCACGACGCCGTGAACGTTCCTACGGTTTCAGAAAGTTGATTGGAGTTGAAAGAAATGAGTAATGGTAGAGAGAAGATGAAGGTTCTTAGAGAGAAGTTGGAGAAAAATGGAGGTTTTAGATTCTGAGGAAGAAGATGAATGGTGCAGGTGAGCGGAAGGGTTTTCGAAGATCACTTTTGTTCCTTCCAATTCCAGACGAATGAGCGTCTCACTTTCGGACACCTGCACCTCCACTCTGACTTCCGAAACTTCCAACGTGACAAGTGGCATGCGTGCATGCAGCGCTTGGTGCGTTTTTAATGCACTGAGTGTGTGACGTGGTGCGTGTTTCAGAGAATGATGTGGCACGGTTTTCAGTGCACAGCAGAGGGATTTAGCAGATTTGAAGTGGGCTTTAATGAGATAAGCATTGATTATAGTGTGCATTAATTTGATTTAACACAGAATTATTATTGCTAATTATATAGGGTTTTACATTCTCCCTAACTACAAAAATTTTCGTCCTCGAAAATTCAGAAATTACATGTAAATAAGTGCGGATACAAATCCTTCATTGCACTCTCCACCTCCCACGTTGAATCTTCAGTTTTAGCGTCCCACACAACTTTCACTAAACGAACGTCTTTTCCCTTGTGTAGCTTAGTGCGAACGTCCTCAATGCGGACTGGTTGCAACTCCAGCGTTCGGTTCGGTTGTAGTTGAATGTCTTCCAGCTCTAAGACATGAGAGGGATTAGCTATATACTTCCTAAGTTGAGACACATGGAAGACCGGATGCAGATTTGATAGTTGAGGAGGCAAGGCAAGTTCATAAGCTACTGGTCCAATCTTCTTTAAAATCTGGTACGGCCCTATGAACTTGGGAGACAGCTTCTTTGGACGAACGACTCTCCCTACTCCAGTGATCGGATTTAGTCTCAGAAACACGTGGTCTCCTGCAGCAAACTCCAATGGTCTTCTTCTCCTATCCGCATAGGATTTCTGCCTGCTCAAGGACGTCTTCAATCTATCTTGGATCAATTTAACTTTCTCGGTTGTTTGCTGGATGAGTTCAGGTCCAGTTAGCACGTTCTCTCCCTCTTGGAACCAGCAAAGTGGCGTTCGGCATTTCCTCCCATAGAGAGCTTCAAACGGCGCCATTCCAATGCTAGACTGGAAGCTATTGTTGTACGTGAACTCCACCAGTGGCAAGACCTCATCCCATGCGCCTAAGTGGTCTAGGACGCACGTCCTCAGTAAATCTTCTAGCGTCTGAATGGTACGTTCGGATTGGCCGTCCGTTTGCGGATGATATGCTGAACTCATCTGCAGCTTGCTCCCCAACTCGCCTTGTAATGATTGCCAAAACCGAGATGTGAATCTCGTGTCTCGGTCAGAAATGATGCTTGAAGGCACTCCATGAAGACGAACGATCTCCTTGATATATAACTTGGCCAAATTTGTCATGGACATCTTCAGATTCACGGCCAAGAAGTGAGCGCTTTTAGTCAATCTATCCACGATCACCCAAATCGAATCATGATTCCTAACCGTTCGTGGTAGATGAGTCACGAAGTCCATGGAGATGCTATCCCACTTCCATTCTGGAATTTCCAACTGTTGAAGCAATCCTCCTGGTCGTTGGTGTTCGGCCTTAGCACGTTGACACGTCAAACAGATGCTACAAAACGAGCGATATCACTCTTCATTCCAGGCCACCAGAACGAACGCCTAAGATCTTGGTACATCTTAGTCATACCGGGATGTATGCTAAGACGACTATGATGTGCCTCTTCTAAAATAATCCGCTTCAGCTCTCCATCATTAGGAATGCACGTTCTACCAAGGTAACGTAGCATACCGTCCGTCCCAGCATTAAACTCCTTGGCTTTGTCTGAACCGAGCGCGCCAAAGATCTTCACCAGCTCCTCATCCTCACGTTGCTTCATCCGGATACGATCAAATACATTGCTTGATATTCTAAGGTTACAGCACTTGATGCTGTTCGTTTCCAACTCAAACTGTAACCTTAGATCCCTGAAACTCTCCACTAAGTGCAGCTCCTTTACCATCATTAACGAGACATGCACTGTCTTCCTGCTTAGAGCGTCCGCCACTACATTGGCCTTCCCAGGATGATAGAGCAACTCAAACTCATAGTCTTTCAAAAATTCTAACCAACGCCTCTGCCTCATGTTTAATTCCTTCTGATCAAATAAGTATTTGAGGCTCTTGTGATCACTGAAGACTTGGAATGTAGATCCGTACAGGTAGTGCCTCCAAATCTTCAGTGCAAAAACGACCGCTGCCAATTCCAGGTCGTGTGTTGGATAGTTACGCTCATGAACCTTCAATTGACGAGACGCGTACGCTACCGCCCGCCTCTCTTGCATGAGCACACAACCCAACCCTTGATGAGAAGCGTCACAGTACACTTCAAAGGGCTTGGACGTGTCCGAATGACTAGTACAGGAGCGCTCGTCAACTTCACTTTCAGCTCTTGGAAACGCTCCTCGCACAAGTCAGTCCAAGCGAACGGCTGGTCTTTCCTTGTAAGCTGCGTCAGTGGTGCTACTATCTTAGAAAACCCTTCAATGAAACGCCTATAGTAGCCCGCAAGACCAACGAAGCTTCTCACCTCCGTGACTGAACGCGGACGTTCCCATTCCATAACCGCTCGTACCTTTGCTGGGTCTACCGAGATCCCTCCAGCGGACACAATATGACCCAGAAACTGCACCTCCTTCATCCAGAATTCGCACTTGGACAGTTTTGCATACAACTCCTTTTCCCTCAACACGCTCAGCACTGCCCTCAAGTGTTCTTCATGTTCAGCTTGCGTCTTAGAGTAGATGAGAATATCATCTATAAAAACGACCACAAACTTGTCCAAGTATGGCCGGAAGATGCGGTTCATATAATCCATGAACACTGCAGGAGCGTTCGTTACTCCAAATGGCATCACTACATACTCGTAGTGTCCATAACGCGACCTGAAAGCAGTCTTCTGGATGTCGTCCTCCTTCACCCTGATTTGGTGATATCCCGAACGCAAATCAATCTTAGAGAACACCGTTGCCCCATGCAGTTGATCCAACAAATCATCAATCCTTGGCAACGGGTATTTGTTCTTGATGGTCAGCTTGTTCAATTGCCTGTAGTCTATACATAACCGAGAGCTGCCATCCTTCTTCTTCACTAAGAGCACAGGCGCTCCCCAGGGTGATACGCTCGGCCTTATGAATTGCTGCTTCTCCATCAGTTCTTCAATCTGCTTTTTGAGTTCAACCAACTCTGCAGGCGCCATACGGTATGGTTGAACAGATATAGGGGCTGCTGTGGTCACCAGATCAATGGTGAATTCAACCTCACGCACAGGTGGTAGTCCAGGGATCTCTTCTGGAAAGACATCCTGGAATTCGTCCACAACCGTTCGTCCTCCAGTGCACTTAATGGACGAACGCTCAAAACTCTCATCCGCATTCTCTCGATCTTCATGCGTCATGATCAAGAAACAAGCCGCGCCCTCCATAATGTCCTCTTTCAATTGACCGAGCGTCACACTTAACTCCTCTTCATCTTCTTCAGGAAAAATTAACTCCTTGGCTCCACAATCTATGAGAATGTGGTTGGCAGCCAACCAATCCATCCCTAGAATTATTTCCAAGTCTTCAAAGGTAAACAGATTAAGTTCACCTTATAGCTATGCCCCTCAACCACAATAGGACATCTAATGCACACGGTAGATGTCCTAAGCTCTCCAGCCGCTGGTGTTGATACCACCAAGTCGAACTGCATATCTCTCTCCACAATTCCCAGCCTTTCAACACACGCCTTCGAGATGAAGGAGTGCGTCGCCCCAGAATCAAATAACACACAGCAAGGTATTCCATGAACTAGGCAGGTACCAGTGACGAGCGTACCTGAGCTCGCTGCCTCCGCTCCAGTGATTGCATATACCCGTCCAGTAGCTTGGGCTCGACCACCTCTTCCTTGTTGATTTCTCCCAGCGTTCGGTGGCCTCATTACTGCGCGTCCGCCCATGTTGCACTCGTTCTCCAGATGGCCATTTCGCCTACACCGAGTGCAATATTTTACTCCAACTAGTTGAGGACACGACGAACGATAATGTGGCCCTCCACACTTGTAACATACAATGCTACCTTGCTGCCCAGACTGTCCGGCAGGAACCAAGGCTTGAGATCCACTCGTGTTGGCTGCTGGACGAGCGTAAGGAGATCCTCTCTGATTCACATTTCCCCTTGAGACAATCGGCCCCCTTACTGTTTGCTGTTTCTTGTGCCTTTCCGCCTCTGCCAAGTTCTTCTCCAACACCTTGGCCCTCTCAACCTAGCAGGAAACGTTCTGATACACAAACTGGAAATCACAACCTTCAGATCACTGCGTAGACCGTTCTCAAATTTTCTGCACTACCACTCCTCACTAGTGGCCATTGTATTGAATCTGACAAGGTGTTTAAACTTGTTGGTGTACTCTGAAACAGACATACCACCTTGAACGAGTTGCAAAAACTCTACCTCCTTTGCAAAACGGACGCTGTCAGGGAAGTACTCTTCATAGAATTTGTTCCTGAACACTTCCCAAGTAACCGGCTGTTGAGCGTCTGTTAGAATGGCTCTGGCGCTCGCCCACCAGTGGCTCGCCTCTCCAGTTAGCAAGTACTCTGTATACGCCAAGCGGTTTTCATCCGGACATCTCTTGGCGTTGAAAATTCTCTCCATATCCCCAGCCACTGGTCAGCTTTGTCCGGTAGACCCTTCCCACTAAACTTGGCAGGGTGATGCTGAAGGAAACTCTCCAAACTCCATTCAGCATTCGGTTGAACAGCGTTTGAAGAAGATGCTCCAGGCGCACCTCTAGTTGCGGCAAGAATATCCATTAATTGCCTTTGCGTGTTTTCAGAATTGACACGCGAGGCCTCCAAACCTTGCATAGCAGCTTGGTTTTGCTGCATCAGGGTGGCGTTCTGCTCCAGCAACGTTGTGTTCTGTTGATGCAGCCTTTCAACCACGGTTTCCAACAACCTAGTGTTGCTGGACGTATCGGACTCATTCGGTTGGGGAGGAGGAGGAAGTCTAGGCGCCATTAGTTCTCTGGATCAGAGAAAAACGAGCGTTAGTAATGTTCAAGAGTTAAAAAATAACTCATTAACACATAATAAGCACACAGCAAAACGTAGTGCACTCATAACCTACAGTGTTCCTTAAAAAGGACAAAACTGCTCTGATACCACTAATGTAACATCCCAAAATACAGTAATTACCATAATTGAGAATTAATTACAATTAACAGTAACATAAACAGTCTTTGCATTACTCAGGATTAAAAGCCAAATGGCATCAGTACAAAAGAACGCTCAAGAACGCATACAAGAGAAAACCTGGAACGGACGTCCTTAGATAAATAAAACAACGTGCGTCAAAATAGAATGATAGATGATTAAGACGAACAGCCTTATAAAATACTTGGCCGAACATTCAAACTACAATAACATTTACAATTCTATTCTAACGAGCGCTCTAAGGCTCGACCTTCACTTCAACTTCTACCAGATTAGCTTCATCCAAATTTTCTTCTTCCAGCATTTGCTCAAGGGATGCACCACCATCTGCTCACATCCACAACGGATGATCATTGCATTTTGACAAGACGAAAGTACATGGACAGTAGACAACACAATGGAAATGCAAGGGTAAGCTTATAATATTTAATTTATACAATCAACACATACATTTACATTTCAATTCACATATACGACATGTAACTTATCAAATAACAATCATAGAAATACGTATATAAGACAGACCGTCCGGACTGTATGAACCATGTAGTTACAAGCGTCCTTGCACCCGAGTGGTGTAGTAACTGATCAAATCTCCCAGCTGCCACTCGAGGTTAACCCTATCTGTCCGAAGTACTCAATGGACTAGGGCCTCCTGCCACTCCCACGCATGACTACCCCCTTCTACTTGAAGAGGAGTATCACGGAATATCAGGATGGACCGCGAGGCTTAACTTATCCAGGTTCATACTTTACCAAATTTCACATTCAACACATTGAGACGTTCCTCCTTGAAACGCTCGTTCAAATTCCACAATCGTATAATTCATTAATACAGTGTTCGAACATCTTAACATTTCATGTTTATAATATTTTCATTCTTTGTTCCACTCTCTGAAAAAGACGGACGTTCAACTTTCAAAAGGAAGAGGTCGTACGTTAGAACCGGATTTAAAAGAACTTATTAAAATCATAAGGACTTCAGAATAAAAGATCAACTCTAGAATATTTTTAAATAATAAGGAGTCAGATTATCTCAATTTAGATGAATAGACATTAAAGAGAATAATTGAGTATATAAGGAACTTTGGATTCGAAAGGAACAGGTTACCAGTCAAAGACCGGACGCGCAAAAATATAAAATTTTCAAATGTTTGGACGAACGCTATTTACGTTTGGTAAGGAATTAAAGAAAATGACGAACGTTCGGTTTAAGACCGAACTCTTTATTAAAGCGAACGCTCGGTATATGACCGAGCACAAATCATGACGAACGCTTGGCAAAAGGCCGAGCGCTCTTTAGGACGAACGCTCAATATGGAACCGAGCGCTCTTTAGGACGAACGCTCAATATGGAATTGAGCGCTCTTTAGGACGAACGCTCAGTATAAGACCGAGCGTTACTTATTTATAAAGTTTCAAATATTTATAAACATCTAAGCTGCACGAACGCTCAGACATTCAATTGGGGACGCTCGTTCACGAGCAGAATTCTTTCCAAATGAAGGAATCCCATTCTAGTTATTTTAAGGAAAACCGAGCGGTCTATGACCGTACGATGACGAGCGTCATTTATCAAAGGGAAGATTTAAAGTTTCAGATTTTTCAACCTTAACAGAATTTTCCAGATTTCAAATTTATAAACTTTATAACTTTCATTCCAGATTTAATTCACCTTAAATATCATCATCATATAGATCTCAACATTTTAATCATTCCAACTATACAATAACCATACTCCATTCATATGTAACCAAATCAACATGCATTTCAATCAAAATCAACACATATATAATACATACAAACAGTGCTTGTTCATGACAGATCAACCAAAACCAGAAATCATATCAGATATCAGTAATCTTCCATAACAGCTCAAACTTCAGATTTATCATACATGCAAATCAGAACATATAACATACAGTATAAATTAAACATATAAGCTTCCCTTACCTGGTCTAGCAGGGAACTCCCTACGCGAACGTTTGTTAACTTGTTCAAACAAAATTTCCTACCCGCAACGTGATTCTCAAGTGTTTCACTAACTCTAACCAAAAAGAACGAAGGAGAACTTAGTGTATATTCTAACATGCAGCTGCATCAAGTTCGCATGCAACTCAGAAAAGGGTTTCTAGGGTTTGAAAGCTTACCGGATGCAGAATTCTAATATGTTCGGTTCCAGTGAAAGCTCACGACGCCGTGAACGTTCCTACGGTTTCAGAAAGTTGATTGGAGTTGAAAGAAATGAGTAATGGTAGAGAGAAGATGAAGGTTCTTAGAGAGAAGTTGGAGAAAAATGGAGGTTTTAGATTCTGAGGAAGAAGATGAATGGTGCAGGTGAGCGGAAGGGTTTTCGAAGATCACTTTTGTTCCTTCCAATTCCAGACGAATGAGCGTCTCACTTTCGGACACCTGCACCTCCACTCTGACTTCCGAAACTTCCAACGTGACAAGTGGCATGCGTGCATGCAGCGCTTGGTGCGTTTTTAATGCACTGAGTGTGTGACGTGGTGCGTGTTTCAGAGAATGATGTGGCACGGTTTTCAGTGCACAGCAGAGGGATTTAGCAGATTGAAGTGGGCTTTAATGAGATAAGCATTGATTATAGTGTGCATTAATTTGATTTAACACAGAATTATTATTGCTAATTATATAGGGTTTTACATTATGTATTAATATACATGAAAATATACCAGAACAAGTGATGAGAGATATATGCATAATCTTAAGTTACAATAATCCAGTGGAAGAACGAGGAAGTCAGCCATCATAAAGCAACTAAGTGACACTCAAAAGTGGAAACCGAACAAATTTTCGGCTCAAAAGAATAATCGCAAGGATAGTGAGTATGTATAATTCGAGCACGTTGGAGAAAATATATTTCACCGTGAACAGTAGTACCTGGAGGCTGCTGATATTCTTTTGGGCAGGGTGCCCAGCCGATAGTTCATCCTCAGAACTGGGACGGTTTCAGTCCACTTCAGAGCTGTTCCTCACAGGTCGAGATGTGTTGTACAGTAAGAGACCACACAGAAGAATTCCACAGCCAAGCAAAAAAAATGGGCTCAAGCTTGTTCCCTCGGGAAGATATGGTAATGGTAGAGAAAGAATATAAACAGATATAGGCACTGCAAAAATCATAAGCAAACGTAAGCTAAAAAACTATTAAGAAAACCTGAGGTACAAAAGACCTTACGATTCATAGTTTAGAATGCAACAAAGAAGAGTGAGATGCAATGATAACGAGTACCTGACAACATTACTAGAAGAGAAGATACAACTGCAGAAGAAGTTTTTACTGCATTAAGGAGGGATATGTTGAATGCCAAATTGGTAATTATGTAAAGCAGTGGAAGTAGGGGAGCGCCATCACAACCTAAGCCAGAAATTGAAGAGGAATACACATTATATTAAAACTTAAACACAAAAGAAAGTTAAACCAAGGTTCAAAATCATCTAAAGGGTACAAGACAAAAACTATATATAAATTTATTGATTTCTTACAATTATGAGTTTTAATTGTTTTATATAAAAATGTTAGAAATAACTAAACTCCAAGTAATCTAGTTATAGACGGGGTTAAATCATTGCTTATATACTATTCGGCCTTTTACCTGAAGGACCAAAAGCATCTATAATCCTAGTACATAAAAGGTAAGGTATCGAATATGACATGAACCTTGTGATAGCCACAAGATCTACCCATCGAGATAAGAAAACCCAATGACATATAGACCCACTTCAAATTCCATACCATTAATTAAAACTTGCCCTTGTTATTTTATTTATTAATGCAATTTTGAAAATTCAAGGTCATAAACCCAGGAAAATAATCATACATACACATAGTAACTAATCTTGATAGTGTTTTAACAACAGAAGGTGTAATAAGAAACGCAGACAAGTACTAGAAAACCACGTGAGGATATATATGTATAATTGCATTGCTACCAATTTATTAGATCTTACCTGGTTTACCTAGAAAACAACCGGCACCGCTTTTAAAATATGAAGGAAGTTCAGCAAATGGTATGCCTTTCAATTTTGAAAGTAAAGGCAGAGACAGAAATACGAAAAGAGCCTACAACAAATATCACGTAAACCATAAATGTACCTTTCAATAATTAATCAATTAATAAACATAAACAAGAGACTATCTGGAACTTGCGCCAATAACCATTAGGAAAATTGCCTTGCCAATAAACAACTCAAGTAAGGACCTAATAAATAAGTATTTATTACGTAAACATTTAGGTGTAAGTTGTACTTACAATTGAAGAAGAAATAGGAATAATCAGTTTTCAGGAGCTATTCTAGAAGTTTGTTGTCATAAATTGAAAAACAGCTTATGAACCTATCATCTCATAAATTCTCCAAAACACCTATATGCTTATATTATAAGTTATACCCAAATAAGTTTCAAATTAGCTCTTCCACCCTAAAATGAAGGAGGGCTGCTTATGAAAACTTCAGAAGAAGAAAAACACACTGCCAAGTATCGAAAGCTGACAGAGTATCACATCTCCATTTTGATAAAAATTAGAGATGTGCACAAACTAATCCAAATGAATTCAGACAGAAAAAATTGAACTAAAATAGAAAACCAACTTTTCCATTGGATTGGATATAAAGTCTGTTTTTATTTATTTATTTTTTTCATTTTTATCGTCCCTGTCTGTTTTTTTTTTCATTTTTATCGAAGTTAGAGGTGTGCATATAAACCAATCCAATACATACAGTAAAAAAGGAACTAAAAGAAAGAAAGCCAACTTTTCCTTCGGTTTAGATAGTCTCTATTTTGATTAAGGTTAGAGATGTTCATATACCAATCCAACTGAATACAGACAGTAAAATGAATTAAATAAAAAGAAAATGAGCTTTTTCATTTGGATTGGATCGGTATTCTGTTCCAATTTTAAAATTTCATCTTATCCAAACCAAAAAACTTAACTTGTGCATCTATATACGTTTATTTATTTAATTCTTAAATTACCGTATTTAGAAATTTTAATATTGATTTGACTAATGTTTTATAATCTGAATCTAAAGTTTATATATTATGACGAATGTGACGAACACTTTGAATTACTTTTACAAAATCTATTGGGTATTCTGCGGATTTATTTACGGCCTCCTAATAATACCAAAAGCTTGATCCGATGCAAACCACTTTAACTAAAACAAACAAACTTTGGATAGAATCAAATGACTTTTCTTCTGATTTAATACAATCCACATAAACCCTCAGTCAAAATGTATATGACTAATGCACAGAAAATAGATGAAAAGAAAAGGCAGGTCAAGCAGAGTCCAGAACTTTAAAATAAATGAATAAGAATACTTAGTCGTTCATGTCTATTTCATCGTGGACAGAAGCAAATGGCAGCAACTCATGCTTTAATGTAATTCATGGTGCATTGTTAGTATTGGGAACTGAAGAATGGAACTTTGGGATTATTGTATATATCTTTTGTAAGAAAGATATTCAATGTTTTTGGGATAGTGAATTCAAATCTCTAGAATTAGCAATATAACTCTTACCTATAAGAAATGTTTTTGGGATAGTGAATTCAAATCTCTAGAATTAGCAATATAACTCTTACCTATAAGACAAATATTAGCTAATGTTTCCTTCATGTTCTTTTACCATTATATGTTTTGTTTTGGATGAAGGAAAAAGAATATTTAACAAACATGGCCCTGAAAATTCCTGAGATTTATTATATAAAATATAACCAGATACTAACATTTTAGGGCAAGTTCACATGTACTACAACTAGTACACAAATAGCTTACAATACTCTAATATAATAAGATTCATAAGACTACAACAATCCAAGTATTCTAACAGTTAGTGTTTGCCGTTTGTTGGGGACAAAAAAGAGCAATACATTTTGAAATCATATAAAAAGATAGAAAGCAAGCAAATAATTTGAACTCATGTAAGTTGTTTCACAGTCATTATTCAATTACAAGAGGAAGCAAAGCAACTAATAAGAAATCAGTGATGAAGAAAGAAAAAGCTAACAAAATACTGGAAATAAACGCCATTTGCAGAATTTGAAAGGTACACTTAGTTCATTGCAATTTATGTTGCAAGATGTACCTGAAAGCCAGATCCAAACGAATTGACCACAAATATGTCCAGTGACTTGTGCTGCATGTGAACATGTAAGGGACACCAAATCATGCCCATGAATAAAATGTTAATGGAATATGTAGTCCCGTGACCTTATATCCTTATATACCACCTTCCCCAACCCCCACCCAAAAAAAAGGTAAAGGAAAGCATACCTTTAATCGAGTAGCTGAGTCAATGAAAATATACTCCTGACATACAAGAAAACATTGATTATAATGTTCCCCAAGAAGGATTAACTAAAAGTCAACAGCTGTTATTGATTAACCTTGATTACAGAAGCCAAAGCTTGAAAAGCACATGAAGTTATCATCAATGCTGGCCAAAAGAACTGAATATCAGAGAGCATTTGACCAGCATTTGAGCCTGTTAGGACTTAGAGAGTATAGGAAAGGAGAAAAGGGAAACAGAACACTTAACTGTTAATCAGTTAAGTGAGGGGCCGGGAAAAGGCCTATATATTAGGACCTTTTATTGTTTCAGTTAGCGAGTTGTGTAGTTTGTATGTGTTGACCGGTCTTAGCACCAGGTAAAGGAGGTTAAGCTCCTAAGATACAGTGTATTCTTGATTCATTGTTGTGAATACCATTCATACTATTCCTTCTTTACAAGTTCTTGATTGTTGTGTTTGAGATAGAGAGAGAGCTTGTTAGGAATTCCTTCCCGAATCCCTACCAGAGCCACTGCAGTGATGGGAAACAAATTATTAGATGGGAGCCATTCCATTTGAAGTGAAAAAAGGAATTTCCTATCAACTAGCATGAGAATTTTACCCCAACAAGCACAACAAAAAATGTATGACAAACATCACAGCTTTTGAGCTTCTACAGACTATTACAAGCAGCTACTGACCTAGGCTGCTTAACGTTTTAATGAAAGCATGCTTAAAGTTTTACATGGAACAATATTACTCAGAAGGTTAGAACAAATGAAGCTTTGATATAAATATTTCAAATTTAAAGAAATTGTTTTGGTGGTTAATCAATTCAATGAGTGGTTAACCATTCCTAAAATGGAAATATTTTGCCAAGAAATTTGGTAACTTTCCCACAATTATGTACCCCTTCAGACCAAAAAAGGGATAATAAACTTACAATATTTTACACCAAAGGAGATAATGTACATAGTGAAATTCTTTCTGTTTATAACAATTATAAACTGATCACAAGTAACTAGTCTATTATTTAAAAAGTAAACTATTTCAGCTCAACAAAAAATGGGACACCAATCGGTCCTTTAGAGGCCCAAATTGATGTTACACATATATCTAAGGGAATACAATGACAGGTCCTCATTTTTTTTTCAACTGATATTTTCAAGTCAATATCTTTTATCAAAGTTCATCACTGCACACTTTTGGGAATACTTGATTCACATGGGAATCTGACCTGATTAGTGACCTCGGCATGAGAAACTGAATATTGGAGAGTACAGATACGGAATATTGAATTTCTCTGTATTATAAAGTCAAATTACCTTGTAATAGCCACTATGACACCGGAGGCTACAAGTAAACACCCAATCAATTGATTGATTGTGTACTTTCTTTTCAAGAGAAGGCTGGAAAACATTAGCTGCCAAACCAAAAATGTCTGCAAAAAGAAGAATTCATAAACTGGATTTTGAGAAATCAATATTACACATAATGATGCATTAAAATAACGTATGTAATAATAAAGTCTCAGCCAATGCATAAGTCACAAATAGCCACCAGTGATGAATGGGAGAAGATACCAGATTTTACAGCAATATTATCATTCTCTTCCTTCTTAGTTGGAATAAAAGGACAGGCCCAGAGCACAAACCACAAATGTAGCCATGCCATCAGAACATACTGAATAAGTTTAAAAATAATAAGCCTCCTACACTGTTACGTACCTGAGTACGTGAACTTGCCACTCACAACCTTTCACACTCCCACAGGCAATAAACAATGGTATTTGACTGAATAAAACTCTTTATTAAATTGAAAATATTGGTATCACAATAAACATCCAATAACTGGGAGCAGGGTCTCCGTCAGTTACCTGAGAGCCTAACCTCTCTGACAACAGTCCTTTATCAAAAGCTACCTCAACCCTAGGTTCCTCCTTTATTAATACTAATTACTCCTTCCGAAAAAGGTAAAGAATAATAGTAATTATGCCTATTTATTATAATTATCTGGTAAGAATATTTCTATCCTTATTTACTATATTTACTTCTATAATATCCTGAAGTACGTCCTTTGAGTTTCCCGCCTATCCTACTGCTGTCAGATAGAACGCTCGTTGTTGCTTCCACTCGCTTGTCATCGCTCTACTCGCTTAGCCCTCTTTTTCTCTTCCCCCTATCGTTCGGTCATCGTGCTCCCCCCTTTCAACCGTTCGGCCACTGTCCTCTACCGTACGGAACCCTTCTTTCTCTCTCCTATATCTTCTTCTCTCGTAAACTCGCCAGCCCCTAACATTGCCCACCTCCTGAAGATCAACCTTGCCCTCAAGGTTGAAGTCCGGATATTGATCTCGGATGGTTATGGCATCTTCCCATGTTGCCCCGTCCGGCCCTCCCTCTTGCCATTCGATCAACAATTCCTGTCATTCGTCCTCTCCTTGTTGCACCTGCCTTTGATCCAGAACTCTGATCAGCTAGGGAGACGGTCCCTCCATCTCTAAGTCTATGGGTAACTCTTTTTCCACCCTGTTCTCCCCCACGGCCTTCTTTAATTGCGACACATGGAACATTGGATGTATCCGCGCGGCTTCGGGTAGTTGCAACTTAAATGCCACTTCTCCTATCTGCTGTATGACCAGGAAAGGTCCAAAATACCGAGCGGCTAGTTTAGAATGCAGTATGGACGGCATCGATGTCTGTCGGTGGGGTCTGATCTTTAGATACACCCAATCTCCTACCTCCACATTGGATGGTCTCCTTGCCTTGTCGACCTGCCTCACCATTAATTCTTGAGCCCTGGCTAGATGGAGTTTTAGCTGGCTGAGTGCCTCATCCCTCGTCTGTAACTCCTGGCCGACGGCTTCCACTAAGGTTTCCCCGGAACGAACCTGTGCAGGGAGGGAGGAGACCTCCCATATACTGTTTCAAATGGGGTGCATCTCGCCGACTCTTGATAGCTAGTATTATACCAATATTCCGCCCAGGGTAGTACTATGCTCCATTCCTTTGGTTGTTCTGAGCAGAAGCATCTCAGATAACCCTCTAATACCCTATTCACGACCTCAGTCTGTCCATCGGATTCAGGATGATAGGCGGTGCTCATCTTCAGTTGAGTTCCTTGTAATTTAAACAACTCCTTCCAAAAATTACTCAGGAACAGTGGATCCCGGTCACTCACGATAGATATTGGCACCCCATGCAACCGGACAATCTCTTTTACAAACACTTCAGCTACGGTCCGAGCGGAATAGGGATGTTTCAGTGGTATGAAGTGTCCGTATTTGCTGAGGCGGTCTACCACTACCAGCACAGCATCATACCCGTGGGACTTGGGCAACTTAACGATAAAATCCATGCTTATCTCCTCCCAAATGGCGTTGGGTATGGGTAAAGGTTGCAACAACCCTTGCGGAGAGGATGACAGATATTTATGTTGTTGACATACCAGGCAGCTTGCGACAAAGTCAGTTACGGCTTTCTTCATTCCTACCCAATAAAGAGATTGCGCCACCTTGCGATAAGTCCGATATACCCCTGAGTGTCCTCCTGTTTGCGTGGTATGAAACTCGGCTATCAATTTGGGTACCCAGGCCGATCGGCCAGACAGCACAAGCCTCCCCTTATAGTGTAACCTCTCGTGTTCCAGAGTGAACGAGGGATGTGAGTTGGGATCTTTTCTCAAATCTTCTATCACCTTCTTTAACTCTTCATCTGCCTCAACTTCTTCCAGAATCTCCCTGAAGTCTTGCCAGTAAGGTCGGGCCACAACCCTCAATTCCTTTTCTTCCTGCGGATCATCCTCTTCCTTCCGTGATAGGGCGTCTGCTACCTTGTTGGTGACACCTGATTTGTACACAATTTCAAAGTCATAACCCAGGAGCTTCGCAATCCAATTCTGCTGATTCTGAGTGGTGATACGCTGCTCCAAAAGGTACTTCAGGCTCCTTTGATCGGTGTGAACCACAAACCGTTGTCCCAAGAGGTAGGGCCTCCAGTGTTGTATGGCTAAAACCAATGCCATTAATTCCTTCTCATATATCGATTTACTCAGTGACCCCTCGGATAACGCTTTACTAAAGAAAGCTATGGGTTTCTTTATTTGCATGAGTATCGCTCCTATCCCTCTTCCCGATGCATCACACTCAATGTGGAAAGGCTGGTCAAAATTAGGTAGAACCAGCACCGGTGCAGTAGTGATGGCCTTCTTTAACCTTGACATAGCTTCCTCGGCTTGCTCCGTCCATGCAAACTCCCCCTTTTTAAGAAGGTCGGTCAAGGGTTTGGCAATCTTCCCATAATCCTTCACAAACCTCCTATAGTATCCTGTCAAACCCAGAAATCCCCTCAAGGCCTTCACTGTCTTAGGTTTTTCCCAGTCTATCACGGCCCTTACTTTTTTTTCGTCCATTTCTACACCCCTCGCGGATATCCGATGACCCAAATATCCTATTTGAGTTTTGCCGAACTCACATTTCTTTCGGTTGGCCACCCACCTATTGGTCACGAGTTCCCTTAGCACCGTCCCCACATGCTCTAAGTGCTCCTCCCAGGATCGGCTATACACCAATATATCATCAAAGAACACCAGTACGAATTTCCGCAAATAAGGCTGCAGCAGGCTGTTCATTGCACTCTGGAATGTGGCTGGCGCGTTGGTGAGGCCGAATGGCATAACCATGAATTCGTAGTGACCCTGGTGCGTCCGGAAGGCCGTTTTCTCTATGTCTCCATCTCCCATTCGGATCTGGTGGTAGTCTGACTTCAAATCCACCTTTGAGAAATATTTGGCCCCTCTCAGTTCGTCTAACAATTCCTCTATCAGTGGGATAGGGAATTTATCGGGTACCGTGGCTTGGTTAAGGGCCCTATAATCCACACAAAATCTCCAGCTGCCATCCTTCTTCTTCACTAATATTACCGGACTCGAATATGGACTGTTGCTCGACCTTATGACGCCCGTTTTTAGCATTTCGGCCACCTGTTTCTCAATCTCCCCCTTCATCACATGGGGGTAACGGTACGGCCTTACATTCACGGGATTCGTACCCTCTTTTAATGGAATTTGATGAACCATGCCCCTATCTGGCGGGAGTCCGCTCGGTTCGTGAAATACGCTCGCGTGCTGATCCAAAATTCGAGTCATGTCATGCGTCTGCTTCTTTGTCATCTCCGGACCGAACGGTCCTTCTCTCTGACCGTACGGTTTTCTTTCCTCGTCCTTTTCTGTCTCCCCAAGCTCCCACACTAGCAACCAGACCTCTACTTCTTTCATTTTGAACAATGCTTCGGGTTCCACCACTCTCCGAGTTAAAGTAGGATCTCCTTTAATGGTCATGTTCCTCCCTGCTTGACCGAACACCATGGTTAGCGTGCCCCAGTTTAATGTTACTTCTCCCAGCTTAGCCAGCCATTCTACCCCCAGTATCACGTCAACTCCGCCCAGTTCAAATAGGTGGAACCGTTCGGTGATCACCGCTTCTCCCATGCGAATCATTACTTCTTCACAACAACCCCTCGTCTCCTTTCTCTGCCCATCTCCCAAACTCACCCTATAGGGTGGTGTATCTACTACGGGTAGTGCCAGTTCCTCTACCAATTCTTTCCTTATGAAGTTGTGGCTGGCGCCACTGTCAATCAAAATCAGTACCTGTTTCGTTCCTATCTGTCCATGCAATTTCATCGTTCTGGGCTGGGTGAGCCCTCCTGTCGAGAATGCCGATAGCTCCATTTGGTCGAGTTCGGTCTCAGCTTCTTCTTCCCCGCTTGATTTCTCGTCTTCGGCCAATATCAGCATCCGAAGACTCCTTTCCGGACAACGATGGCCTGGACCGAACGGTCCCCCACACCTGAAACACCTCCCTTCTTCCCTTCGTTTGACATATTCAGCGTACGGTAAATCCCGCACGTTCCTTTCTTGGTTGTTTGAGAACGTTCGTTCTCCTTCTCGCCTCGGGATCCCTTCCTTTCCTCCTGTCTGCCCCCTCTCTGCGATTCCCGTTCGATTCTGATTATGCCGACTGGCGTTCGTCCTCATTACTGAACCGCTCGGTTTTCCCCACGTCTGGCTCTTGCTTATGATTCCTCCTCCAGCCTTTACGCCCCCTTGGAACTCTTCCACGTCCTTTGCTAGTCTCGTTACGTCCATCAATTCCCTCGGGTCAAGCAATCGGAGTTGATTACGGATCCCCTCCTGCAATCCTGCCATGAAGTATCCCATCAGCTGTGCGTCAGGTATTTTTTCTGCTTGGCCGACCAACACTTCGAATTCTTGGATGTATTCTTCCACGGTCCCTGATTGTTTACAGGCCGCCAGTCTCTCGAAGATCGTTCCCCGGCTTCTGCCTCCGAAACAGTTCACCAACGACTCCTTTAATCCGGCCCACGAGCGGTTCCTGGCCTTCTCCCTCCAAAACCTGAACCAGTGTCCCGCGATTCCCTCCATGCTGATGTAGGCTAGGTGCAGCTTTTCTTCCTCCGGCACTCCTTGCAGTTCAAAGAATTTGTCCGCTCTATAGATCCAATTCAAAGGATCGCTGCCTTCGAAGAAGGGTAAGTCTACCCTTCTCCTCCAATACGGTTGCTCCTCTCGGGTACCCCCATCTAGCCCGCTACCTTCTCTCTCATCCTCCTCATTCCTTCTCCCGTTGACAGAACCCTGACTTCCATCAGGATTTCCCTCATGTCGTCGACCTCGCTCTCCTATCACCTTCACCAGTTCCTGGACTGCTGCCTCCAGTCCTCCCATGGAGATTTCTATGACCACCAATCTTCCTTAAATGACATTCACTCTTCCCTCCATGATGATTTTCCCTCGTCTCTATTAGGATCCGGCAGTTTCCTCCCTTGACGATCCGGCAGGTCAGACCAATTGTTACGTACCTGAGTACGTGAACTTGCCACTCACAACCTTTCACACTCCCACAGGCAATAAACAATGGTATTTGACTGAATAAAACTCTTTATTAAATTGAAAATATTGGTATCACAATAAACATCCAATAACTGGGAGCAGGGTCTCCGTCAGTTACCTGAGAGCCTAACCTCTCTGACAACACTCCTTTGTCAAAAGCTACCTCAACCCTAGGTTCCTCCTTTATTAATACTAATTACTCCTTCCCAAAAAGGTAAAGAATAATAGTAATTATGCCTATTTATTATAATTATCTGGTAAGAATATTTCTATCCTTATTTACTATATTTACTTCTATAATATCCTGAAGTACGTCCTTTGAGTTTCCCGCCTATCCTACTGCTGTCAGATAGAATGCTCGTTGTTGCTTCCACTCGCTCGTCATCGCTCTACTCGCTTAGCCCTCTTTTTCTCTTTCTCTATCGTTCGGTCATCGTGCTCCCCCCTTTCAACCGTTCGGCCACTGTCCTCTACCGTACGGAACCCTTCTTTCTCTCTCCTATATCTTCTTCTCTCGTAAACTCGCCAGCCCCTAACATACACTTTAGAAGTGACTGCTACGTGATACTATAAATATGGCAATGAAATGCTTTATGTGCGATGCCATCAGAGTGAGAGACAGGGCAGCTCAATCCATGAACAAGAATGGACTGTCCTTGAAAAAGTAAACTGGAAGATGCTGGTTGTATCAAAATATTTTTGAAAGACAAAAAATGAGAGTGATAGGTTTTAGAAAACCTTTGGTCAGAGAAACAAAAGTCTTAGTTTCTATGATGCTACAAGTTAATAAAAGTCAACTCTATGATTTATTGTTATTACCAATAAATTTGCCGGTTTAAATCATTGATCAGTGCTATAAGGTCCCCTATTCTGAATATATTACAAAAAACCATCATGCTTCTCAGAAACCATTGACTACACTGAATCAATGGTACATCATTTCAATCAAATTCTCAAATCTTAACTGCTAAAACAAAAGAAGATCTTCTCAAACAAGACCTTACCAAAAGTATGCCAAATGCAAATCAGAAAAAAAAAGTACACTCCACAGCTACATAAAATAAACGGCAGATGTATACTATTTTAAAGAAAGACAAACATGTATTTTTGTTTGTCACCCCCTCTCATCCTTCAATGAAAAGGGCTGCTCAAAATATTTCACATACCTGATTCAATATGGGTATGACTGGTCCAGGAAGTAAGGCTGCAGAGGGTAATCAACATTCATTTCAGAAACATTGAAAACAAACACGAAGGGTATGTTTGGCAGAAAATTAAGAGCAGAGTTAAAATGGAAAGATGTTGATTTTAATTCATTGTAGCTTGGCAGAAGGTGGAAACTCATTTTCAAAGTACTCATCACAAAAAAATTGTAACCTCCGCTTTTGTTCTTTCCTCTAGAAAGATTTCAAACGTCCCAGTCACTTTTTTCATTTCACACTCCTCTATTACTGACTATTAACACTATAAAACCTAACATATTATTTATTTAGTCAAAAGCTCAGACAACTCCAATGGGATGTGCGACCATGGTACTCCCTCTGTTCCACAATGGCTGCACTTTAAGGCATTGCACATCTATTAAGAGCAACAATAGCTACATCACCTTTTTAAACAATTTTACTGAAATAGCTTCGCTCTATCCAATAAATATATTATTTTTAATAAGAAATAGAAACCAATTAATTTGAAGAAAAGAATTAATACTTCATTGAAATGTGAGAACATAAGTTAATTTATAACTTTTTTTTTTAATGTGGCTAAAATTGCAGTCATTCTACACGCACACCCTCAACATTATAAAAAAAATGGGTCTTATAAATAGGAGTGCGGTGAGGACACTGAACACACAATAGACACCATTAAAAGCTTTTAATCAATTAAAAAACCACTAGAAGGAGTTTAATTTCATTCACACTGTGACATTATAAAAATATTTACATTGCATCTACAGTCAAGTATAGAAAATTTGTTGAGCTTTATAGTAACTATTATAAGATCATCTCTGCTTGATTGAAAGTATAAAAATCTTAGTGGCATGGAAATAAAACACGGTTAAAGACTAAAACACAAGCAAAGTCAGTACCTCCAGCAGACATTCCAGCAACCAATCCCAAAGCTTCCAGAAGTCCAATGGCGACAAAACGCAATTTCGGAATTGCCATCATCTCATCGGTTACTATTCTAGCCCGGTACCGAATATACAAGATGGAGAAATATATAACAACATACCTACGTTACACAAAAACTACAACTGTTCAACGCACTAAGAAATCCCCAAAAAGACAGATTCTCCTAGAGTTAAAACAGCAAACAAATGCATTTACAAGCAGCGACAAAGAGGTTTACCCAAAAGTTATGAACTGGACGAGAAAAAAAGGGTATTCTTTCATGGGAACAAGGGCCAATTTGTAAAGCACGCGATTGGCTACCGCTGATGTAACGGTGACAGTGGAGCTCAATAAGACAAGGTTGGTGCCACTTCCCGATGAACTTGCGTTTGAAGCACGAATTCTGAGTGCGGTTGGGTGGTGGTGGACATGGTTGCGAGTGAATCGAGCGTTGCCGGAAAAGTGTAACGGTAGCTTCGAAGACAGTGACATCTGAGGGCAACATCATCGAGACCGGACGTTCCCTACGAACGACCACTAACTATTAACGATCCTTACCTGAGACAAGCATCATCCAAACCGAGCACTACCTATGAATGATCACTACCTGAAACATGCATCATCACGACCGATCACTACTTATTAATCGATCGCTACCTCAGAACAAATATCAAGGCCGATCACTCCCCATAAACGATTGCTACCTCAGAGCAACATCACCAGTAAAGATCATTCCTTATAAACGATCGCTATGAGACAGAACACTATAAGGACGAACGTTTTGAGTCTTGGTTGAACGCCTAGAGCACTTTGCCGAACACCTAAATTACTGGCCGAACGTATTCAAACTAAACCTCAGGGTACCAAATTAAGACCGAACACTAGCTACTTGAGAACAACTATCATCGAGAGGAAAGGCTACCTAATGACGCTCGCTACCTGATAACAATTAACATCAAGACCGAACGCCACTAAGATGAACGCTCGCTACTACCTATGGACGCTCTCTACCTGAGGACACCTGAGAACATTTATCATCAAAATCGAAAGTTACTTATGGGCGCTCGCTACCTGAGAACAAATAATATGAAGACAGAACGATTAAGATTCAAACCTAAGAATATCATATGAAGGCCGAACGCTACAATCACTAATTCACCAAACCGAACGCTACACATTGCTTCATGAGAATACTTAATTAAGGACGAACACCTAAAATTACTAATTCACTGTATACAGTTTGGACGAACGTCTAATATATTACTAACTTTACTTAAGGACGAACGCGAACGCTCGTTACCTTAGAACACCAAAACCGAACGCTCGTACTATTTTGGCCGACCACTAATTGGTCGAGCAAATTGGACGAACGTCCAATTTTGACTCACCAAAATTGGACGTACGCGCGTTCTGCAGAATTCTGCAGAATTGCACCAGATTCCAGAAAACCCCATTTTTCATCCCCTTCATTCCAGATTTGCATCAAAAACAGATTATCTCAAAAATCAAAGAAATAAATCCAACTCCCCTTGCCTCTTGAAGACTCCCTTTGTAAGGTTTGGAATCTATCTCCCCCAAGACGTGCAGTTCAAGATCTCCTTGCAACTTTAGTAGATCTCCACTTCACCTCTCCCAGATCTTGCATCAAGGACTCCACTCTCACAAGATGCCCAACCCAAATCCTCCTCTCCGCATTTTTTAACGTCAGTATTGCTTCCCTTGAGTGCTCTTTGGACGGTTGAAAACGGAAGAAAGGGTTCCTTTCCTGTGGCTGCTCTCCCTGGTGCCAAAAAATGAGACCCTCTCCTTTTCTCTCCTTCCAGTAATAATTGCACTTCCAATAATACAAGAAGTAGGTGACTGCCCTGTCCCCACCACTTAAAATATGCGGTCCTTACATGTGGTAGGGTGGAACCTAATGGCAATGGCTTTGCAAAGCAGTAGAGGCCACCACGAGTGCATAACCCGCCATAGCTCGGTAATCATTCTAGTCCGGACGAGTCGGTCTATAAAGCAACGGGTCGGGGTATAAAGTAACAAGTCTTGTGATGTCAGTTTACCATGTTTTGATGACTTTTGCACGTCGTGTGAGATTGTATAACATGCTTTTTATATCTAGCTCACCCTTGCTTGTTTGTATTGCTTGTGTATGTTTCTTTGGTGATGATCATCCACTTGGATGGGAGCAGATGGCGAAGAGGATACTTTGGGAGCAGCTCTTGATGGAGATGGCAGTGTTGCAGCTTAGATTTGCTAGTTTTATTCCATGATTTCATGTTATTTGGAAGAACTTTTAAGTATTTAAAGTTTTAAATTTTCCGTATTTTCTAGGGAGAAATTCTAATACTCTAGTTGTCAATTTCGCACTATTCTAAGGATGACTGTAATCCTTAAATACTCTTGACTGTTTTCCTATATTATGCATGATGACGTCTTTATTATATATGCATGACGTATATAATTGGGATGCCACACATCTTACAAAAACAATAATGCACCAAATAAAAATAATAGTTGGATTTTCATTTCATTGGGCACTTACTCAGCACGATGCGATGTGTCTTAATATATTTCTTTTCTTTTTATCCTTATTATATGTTTTATGTTTATGTAAAATCTAAATCCTTTGTTCTGTCAAATAAAAGTAGTTGTGTCAAAACTATTTTTAAGAAAACTTATCAAAACAATTGGTTTGCTAACATACATAAGCTCTCTTTTTTCAGTTAGTTGATATATTTTAGCAGAGTGTACTGAATTTTAGTAGACAATATATTATGGTATCTAAGTTTCAAGGTCAATGATATTTGAATAATTTTCATCAATTATTTGTTATTAAAGTGGAAAACAGATTAACGAAAAACAAATAGCGGTGTCACGAGTTGTGTGTGGGTGTGAGAAATGACGGAGATGAGAAATAAACAAATTGGATTAGTGAGAAATGTGAGTGTTTCTAATTTTTTCGATTGGAACTACTAGAAATGATGGAGAAAATGTTAGAGTGAGAGAGGTGAAAGAGAAAGGGTTGAGAGAAATGAAGATTGAGAAGAATAAGAGATAAAATAAAGGTGAATAAAGGTTTGGAAGTTTCTTGTCTTTTTAGTTTTAAAAATGAAAATTATTCAAATACCCTTAACCTTAAAACTTAAAATCCATAATATATGAGGTTATTTTTGTCTACTAAAATTCCGTACACTCTGCTAAAATGTATCAACTGAAAAAAAAACTACAACGTTATATATATATATATATATATATATATATATATATATATATATATATATATATATATATATATATATATATATATATATATATATATTTTTGTTATGACCCGACTATAACAAAAAAAATTATTATTAAAATAAAATTCATTTTTTAACTGCCCTAGATGCATCCTCGTTCAATTTACTCTTAATTTATTCCATGTTTGGAATTTGAAAATAAATTCTATAAGTTGTTGGGTTATGCTTTAAATCATTTGGACGGATGTATTTCGTTTTCTTAAATATATTTATTTAATAAGTACAATAGTAATATTTTATCACATAATATACAATGTTAAATATTTTTTTAAGTTAAATTTTATATTTCTTTTATTTTTATAATTTAAAAATAAATAATGTTAATATCTTTTATGTTAAAATTGGAAATGACTTGGTGTTAATCTATATATTTAGAGTTTTTATTATTTTTATTTTATTTAGACAAAAGACTCAACAAAATTTCTAATAGAATAAGAGGAGTAGAATAGAAAAAAAAAAGTCTTTGATTTAAAAAAAAAATACTCCTTATATATCTTTTAAAAAAATAACATTCTTTTTGTGTAATAAGCCAATTGGAAACCTTATTGATCCGTTGTTTACCGGGTAAACGATTAGCCTTTTGACAACGTGTTTTCACATTGACATTTTCTTACTAATCGATAGATGTTGGAAAAACTTTTTTACTCCCGACCAGATCTTCCTCTATTTATATATAAAAAAAATAGGAGTGTTCACAATTAAACATGTTAAAAAAATATCGGATGATAAACGACTTTTATTTAGTGAATCGATGCAAAACTATACCTTGGGAATCCTATTGTCCCAAGTCACCAAGGTCGGCCACAACTTGGACGAACATGTTTGCAATCGGATAGTATAAGTCCTCAAACAAAACACGAATTTATTCGCGGCGTTGGTTAGCTGATTATGCGTAACTGCTTATCTGTAACCGCATGCTATGATATCGCGCTCTGTATGTCGACTATCCTGTGCGTCGACATGAATAGGCGACTTGTCGTGCGTTGTGCGAACGTTATGTCGCGACATCACTATTTGGTTGTCGAGGACCAAGTGGTTGACGACAATACGCGATCGCACAGTATTACGATCTTTAAGAAGGCCTCGTATTGGTTTAACTGTCACCAGGTCGCCCGAGTTACCGGTCGACCATTGGAGGATTAGGTATCCTATGCAGTAAAAACTTCTTCTGCAGTTGTATCTTCTCTTCTAGTAATGTTGTCAGGTACTCGTTATCATTGCATCTCACTCTTCTTTGTTGCATTCTAAACTATGAATCGTAAGGTCTTTTGTACCTCAGGTTTTCTTAATAGTTTTTTAGCTTACGTGTGCTTATGATTTTTGCAGTGCCTATATCTGTTTATATTCTTTCTCTACCATTACCATATCTTCCCGAGGGAACAAGCTTGAGCCCATTTTTTTTGCTTGGCTGTGGAATTCTTCTGTGTGGTCTCTTACTGTACAACACATCTCGACCTGTGAGGAACAGCTCTGAAGTGGACTGAAACCGTCCCAGTTCTGAGGATGAACTATCGGCTGGGCACCCTGCCCAAAAGAATATCAGCAGTGTGAAACCCTGATAAATTAATATATATATACAAATCCATTCTCTGATCACACTTTTAAATGCACTGTGCCACGTCAAATTCCACTCTTTTCCTCTCTGCATGCACTAATGCCATCTGTCACGTTGGAAGCTTCCAAAAGCTGTAGTGGAAATCAGGTGGCAGTACGTGAGTGCACCATCGTTTGACGAGGGAGAGAAAAACAATTTCCCTGAAAACACTTCTCTTCCTTCCATGCAATCTTCTTCTTCCTCAAGAAATTCTGGCCTTCCATCTTTTCTGAATTTTCTCTGAACTCTTTCATATTCTCTCTAAGATAACTCACCTTCATCTCCTCCAATCTCATTTCAGACACCGTAGGAAACCTCTCTGCACCGTGAGCATTCTTCTGAACCGAACAGAACTGAGAACTGAACTGGTAAGTTCTCGTCGCTGCACTTTCATCTATTTAGTTCATGCGAACCAATTTCTGGTTGCATGCATGAGTTATAGGTCTGAACCTTATGTCATTTTGGTTTATTAGATTTAGTGAGAATCTTGGAGTGACTCGTTGGGTAGAAAGCCGTGAGAGCACTAGAGAAACCATAAGCATTTGGGAGTTCACTGCTAGACCAGGTAAGGGAAGCTTGAGTAATTTAATTTAACACTTGTTTGATGTTTATGACAGCAATGAAGTGTACTGAATGTTTGAATTGTATGAAATCTATGAATTTTGGAGTATGCAAGCACGAGTCTATTGTACTGATTGTATATGACTGATAAACTTGGGAATTATATGTTGATGATGTTATTGGTTGAGCTGTATGCAGAGAATGAGATGTATATTCTGGAATGTGATTGAAATTCTGTATGGTGTGGAATGATATTGTTTTGAACTGTATGTAAATGATGAGATGTTTGAACTGAGAAACTGGAAAATACTGTATTGATGAGATTCTAATATGAATTCTGTAATGTATGAGATTTATGGTGAAGGTGAAATTATTAAAGTTCAAATCATATGAAATCTGTGAAATTATCGTGTTTGAAAAATCTGGAAATTTTGATCTTCTCTGATTGATCATGTACGCTCGTTATCGAACGGTCTTATACCGTTCGGTTTCTCTGCAATTTCCTTTAGAATAAGGGTTCTTTCATTTGGAAAGGACTCTGATTAAGAACGAGCGTATTGGTGTCAAGGGTTAAGTGTGAGCGTTCGGCTTGGCCTAGCTTGTACCACGATTGAAAATAAATTGAAGTATAGTTAGGACGCTCGGTTTTGTTTACCAGCGTGCGTCATAAGCAGCGCTTAGTATTAGACTGAGCGTTCGTCCAAAAGAACTCTCTGTCTTAGATTGAGCGTTCGTCCTAGTTAGCGTTCGGTCTGATACCGAACGTCCGTTCAGATGAGCGTTCGTTCTATTTGGTGCTCGGTCATTGACCTAGCGTTCGTCCTAAGGAGGGTTCAGTTTCTACTGAACGCTCGTCCTTATCATTGCTCGTGAGCGAACTTCACAGCGTTCGTTCAATTTATTAATTAACGTTCGGTCTTTGACTGGCAGTGTTCGTTTCCGAATTTACTAATGCTCTGATTATTTATTTGAAATCATTTAAACTGTGATGGTCCTTTTCATTTAACCTCAAGTCTTTATACTTAGAATTTTCCTAAGTATTATTTGGATCTTTTAGACTCAATTTCAATTAAATTAGTCAATTGTCTCAACGTCTGTGAATGAATAATGGTGCGTTTCTTTTGTTCAGAAACGTGATAGCAATGTACTGTAATACAATCATCTGAATCTATTAAATGATAAACTTTGTTTAAATTAAGAGAGTGGAACATAGAATGAAAATGTGAATAAGAGAACTGGTTAATATGTGCGAATGGTATTTGAATGAATTTTATGGGATTGGACTGTGAATGAGCGTTCCAAGGAGGAACGTCTCCATGATGTGAATATGAGAAGTAGTGTAGTATGACCATGGTAAAGCTGCTGATGGCTGTTTATCCTGATATTCCGTGAGTGCTCATCCTCATGTAGAGGGGAGTAGGTCATGCGTGGGAATGGCAGGAGGCCCTAGTCCTACTGAGTACTTTGGACTGATAGGGTTAACCTCGGGTGGCAGCTGTTGAGTGTATCCCAGTTACCACACCACCCGGGTGCAAGAACGCCTGTAGATACATGGCTTCATACAGTCCGGACAGTCTTTAATTATGAGAATTTGGATAAGTTACTGTATGCGAGAAAATATATCTAATGTTGTATGAAATGTATGATTTATTTACTATGTTAAAATATGTTGATTGTATAAATTAAATTACCTAAGCTTACCCTTGCGTTTTCCTTGTGTTGTCTACTATTTCTGTATGTCCGTCTTGTCAATGCAATGATCATCCGTTGTGGATGTGAGCAGATGGTGAGGCACCTCTGGAAACAATGCTGGAAGAAGAAAATTTGGAGGATGCCAACTTGGTAGAAGTTGAAGTTAAAGCTGAGCAGTAGAGTGCTCGTTCCGTAGTAGCTGTTAGATTTTCTGTATTGTATTTTGGAAGTTCTGTATATAGTTTTGCAGTACTGTTCATCCAGAATTTGTTATAATTTTGATAGATCCTGAACGCTGTAATTGTAGTACGTTCAGTTTTAAATTTTGAGCAGCTGTTGTAAATATTAAGACTGCACTGTAATTTCAGTAAATGTGATTAGTTCTGATTAATGGTAATTACTATTTATTGGGATGTTACATTTATTGGTATCAGAGCAGTTTTGTTCTTTTAAGGACATGTAGGGTTATGAGTACACTATACTTTAGTTGTGTGCTTATTGTGTGTTGATGAGTTATTATTTTTAACTCTTGAACATAACTAACTTACGTTTTCTCTGATCCAGAAAACGAATGGCGCCTAGACTTCCTCCCCCACCTCAGCCAAACGAGGCTGACAATTCTAACAATACCAGAATGTTGGAGACGGTCATTGACAGGCTTCAACAACAGAACACCACTTTGATAGAACAGAACGCTGCCTTAATGAGGCAAAACCAGGAAGCACTGAATAGTTTGGAGGCCTCACGTATCAGCTCTGAAGCAACTCAGAGGCAGTTGATGGACCTGCTGACCTCTGCTAGAGGCACACCAGGAGCCTCTTCTTCTAATGCTGCACCTCATGCCGAATGGAGTTTGGAAAGCTTCTTGCAGCACCACCCTGCAAAGTTCAATGGAAAAGGACTTCCTGATGAAGCGGATCAGTGGCTTAGAGATATGGAGCGGATCTATGATGCGAAGAGGTGTCCAAATGACCATCGGTTGGCCTTTACAGAATACTTATTGACTGGTGAAGCTAGTCACTGGTGGACAAGCATGAAAGCCATCCTGACTGACGCGCAGAATCCTATTAATTGGGAGGTTTTTAGAGCAAAATTTTACGAAGAGTATTTCCCAGACAGTGTGCGCTTTGCTAAGGAGGTGGAGTTCCTTCAATTGGTGCAAGGCAGTATGTCCGTCTCAGAATACACCAACAAATTCAAACATCTTGTCCGTTTCAATACCATGGCTACCAGCGAAGAATGGCAATGCAGGAAGTTTGAGAACGGGTTGAGGAGTGATATGAAAGTATTAATATCCTGCCTGTGTATCAGATCCTTCCCTGCTATGGTTGAGAGAGCAAAGGTGCTTGAGAAGAACATTGCTGAGGCCGAACGACATAAGAAACAACAAGTGAGTAGGGGTCCGGTTTTGTCCAGAGGTGCATCAAATGTGAGAGGGTCCCCATATACTCGTCCCACTCAATCCTCTGGCGGATCACAAGCTTTGGTCACTGTTGGCCAATCTGGACAGCCGAGAAGCTTAACCTGTTATCAGTGTGGAGGACCACACAATCGGTGGGCTTGTCCACAGTTGCCAGGAGGAAAATATTGTACTCGTTGCAGACAGAATGGCCACTTGGAGAACGAGTGCAATATGGGAGGACGTGCGGCAATGAGGCCGCCGAACACTGGGAGAACCCAACAAGGGAGAGGTGGACGTGCGCAAGCCACAGGAAGGGTGTACGCAATCACTGGTGCTGAAGCTGCTCGTTCAGGTACACTCATCACCAGCACTTGCATGTTGTATGGAAAGCCTTGCTGTGTACTGTATGACTCGGGGGCAACTCATTCCTTCATCTCGAAGGCGTGTGTTGAGAAACTAGGAATAGTGGAGAGTGAATTACAGTTTGACCTGGTGGTGTCAACCCCAGCGGCTGGTGGGATCAAGACGTCTACAGTTTGTGTAAGATGTCCTATAGAAGTTGAGGGGCGTAGATATAAGGTCAATCTCATTTGCTTACCCCTGCAAGATTTAGAAGTAATTTTGGGGATGGATTGGTTGGCTACCAATCGGATCCTCATTGATTGTGGGAAGAAGGAGTTAGTCTTTCCAGATGAAGAAGAGGAAGAACTGTCAATCACTCTTGGGCAGTTTAAGGAGGACATCATGGAGGGAGCAAGCTGTTTCCTTATCATGACGTATGAAGGCAATGAGATAGAGCGTTCATCCAATGTTGATACCAGTGGAGGACGAACAGTAGTGGATGAATTTCCAGATGTTTTTCCGGATGAAGTACCTGGTCTACCTCCCATCCGTGAGGTAGAATTCACAATTGATTTGGTAACCACTGCTGCACCCATCTCGGTTCAACCATACAGAATGGCACCAGCTGAGTTGGCCGAACTCAAGAAACAGATTGAAGAATTGATGGACAAGAGGTTTATCCGTCCAAGTGCTTCACCATGGGGAGCACCTGTGTTGTTGGTTAAGAAGAAGAATGGCAGCTCATGCTATGCATTGATTATAGGCAACTTAATAAGTTGACCATCAAGAACAAGTATCCACTGCCAAGGATAGACGATCTTCTAGATCAGTTGCATGGTGCGTGTGTGTTTTCTAAGATTGACTTACGTTCGGGCTATCATCAAATTAGAGTGAAAGAGGAGGATATTTAGAAGACTGCATTCCGGTCTCGATATGGTCATTTTGAGTATGTGGTGATGCCCTTTGGAGTGACAAACGCACCTGCAATCTTCATGGATTACATGAACAGAATTTTCAGACCGTACCTTGATAAATTTGTGGTGGTATTTATTGATGACATCCTCATTTACTCCAAGAGCTTTGACGAACATGAAGAACATTTGAGGATCGTCTTGAGCGTGTTGAGGGAGAAAGAGTTGTATGCCAAACGTTCAAAGTGTGAATTTTGGATGAAGGAGATCCAATTCTTGGGGCATGTTGTTTCTGCTGGTGGTATTGCAGTAGACCCAGCCAAGGTGAAAGCAGTGCTGGATTGGGAGAGTCCCCGTTCGGTCACAGAGGTTAGAAGCTTTGTGGGACTCGCGGGCTATTATAGGAGATTCATTGAGGGATTTTCTAAGATAGTAGCCCCTCTGACTTACCTCACCAGGAAGGACCAGCCGTTTGCTTGGACAGATAGATGTGAGGAGAGCTTCCAGGAATTGAAGAAGAAATTAACAAGCGCTCCTGTGTTGGTCATTCCAGATACAGCCAAGCCTTTTGAAGTATATTGTGATGCATCATATCAAGGTTTGGGCTGTGTACTGATGCAGGAAAGGAGGGCAGTAGCTTATGCTTCCAGACAGTTAAAAATTCATGAGAAGAATTACCCCACACACGACTTGGAGCTAGCAGCAGTCGTGTTTGCATTAAAAATCTGGAGGCATTATCTGTATGGTGCAACGTTCCAAGTGTTTAGTGATCACAAGAGTCTCAAGTACCTCTTTGATCAAAAGGAATTAAATATGAGGCAAAGGAGGTGGCTTGAATTCTTGAAGGATTATGAATTCGAACTGTTGTATCATCCTGGAAAAGCTAATGTGGTGGCTGATGCTTTGAGTAGGAAGGCTGTAAGGGTCTCTGCAATGATGGTGAAGGAGCTGAATTTGGTGGAAAGCTTTAGAGATCTAAGGTTGCAGTTCGACTTGGGAACGGACGTTATCAGATGCTGTAATCTTAGAATTTCCAGTGATGTGTTTGATAGAATTCGGATGAAGCAACGTGAGGATGAAGGACTGGTGAAGATCTTGAGCGTGCTTGGTTCGGATCAAGCCAAAGAATTCAATGTTGGAACGGATGGCCTATTGCGTTACATGGATAGGACGTGCATTCCAAATGACAGTGAGCTGAAGCGGATTATAATGGAGGAGGGACATCACAGCCGTCTTAGCATGCATCCTGGCATGACTAAGATGTATCAAGACCTTCGTTTATCCTTCTGGTGGCCTGGTATGAAGAGCGACATTTCACGTTTTGTGTCCTCTTGCTTAACCTGTCAAAGAGCCAAGGCTGAACATCAAAGACCAGGGGGATTGCTGCAGCCATTGGAAATCCCAGAATGGAAGTGGGACAGCATCTCCATGGATTTTGTGACTCATCTGCCACGTACAGTCCGAAACCATGATTCAATTTGGGTGATTGTGGATAGATTGACTAAGAGCGCCCATTTCCTGGCTGTTAATTTAAAAATGTCCATGACAAACTTGGCCAAATTATACGTTAAGGAGATTGTTAGATTGCATGGAGTTCCTTCAAGTATTATATCAGATCGGGACACGAGATTCACATCTCGTTTTTGGCAGTCATTGCAAGGAGAATTGGGAAGCAAACTGCAAATGAGTTCTGCTTATCACCCTCAGACGGATGGCCAATCTGAACGAACCATCCAGACTCTTGAAGACTTGTTGAGGACGTGTGTTATAGATCATATGGGAGTATGGGATGAAGTTCTGCCGCTTGTTGAATTCACATATAATAACAGCTTTCAAGCAAGCATAGGAATGGCACCGTTTGAAGCTCTTTATGGAAGGAAGTGTAGGACTCCTTTGTGTTGGTTCCAAGAAGGCGAGAATGTGTTAACCGGACCTGACTTGATCCAGCAAACAACTGAGAAGGTGAAACTGATACAGGAACGTTTGAAAACATCTCAAAGCCGGCAGAAATCGTATGCTGATAAGAGAAGAAGACCCTTAGAGTTTGCTGCTGGAGATCATGTGTTTCTGAGGTTGAATCCAATCACTGGAGTGGGAAGAGTCCTTCGTCCAAAGAAGCTATCACCTAAGTTCGTAGGTGTGAAACCCTGATAAATTAATATATATATATACAAATCCATTCTCTGATCACACTTTTAAATGCACTGTGCCACGTCAAATTCCACTCTTTTCCTCTCTGCATGCACTAATGCCATCTGTCACGTTGGAAGCTTCCAAAAGCTGTAGTGGAAATCAGGTGGCAGTACGTGAGTGCACCATCGTTTGACGAGGGAGAGAAAAACAATTTCTCTGAAAACACTTCTCTTCCTTCCATGCAATCTTCTTCTTCCTCAAGAAATTCTGGCCTTCCATCTTTTCTGCATTTTCTCTGAACTCTTTCATATTCTCTCTAAGATAACTCACCTTCATCTCCTCCAATCTCATTTCAGACACCGTAGGAAACCTCTCTGCACCGTGAGCATTCTTCTGAACCGAACAGAACTGAGAACTGAACTTGTAAGTTCTCGTCGCTGCACTTTCATCTATTTAGTTCATGCGAACCAATTTCTGGTTGCATGCATGAGTTATAGGTCTGAACCTTATGTCATTTTGGTTTATTAGATTTAGTGAGAATCTTGGAGTGACTCATTGGGTAGAAAGCCGTGAGAGCACTAGAGAAACCATAAGCATTTGGGAGTTCACTGCTAGACCAGGTAAGGGAAGCTTGAGTAATTTAATTTAACACTTGTTTGATGTTTATGACAGCAATGAAGTGTACTGAATGTTTGAATTGTATGAAATCTATGAATTTTGGAGTATGCAAGCACGAGTCTATTGTACTGATTGTATATGACTGATAAACTTGGGAATTATATGTTGATGATGTTATTGGTTGAGCTGTATGCAGAGAATGAGATGTATATTCTGGAATGTGATTGAAATTCTGTATGGTGTGGAATGATATTGTTTTGAACTGTATGTAAATGATGAGATGTTTGAACTGAGAAACTGGAAAATACTGTATTGATGAGATTCTAATATGAATTCTGTAATGTATGAGATTTATGGTGAAGGTGAAATTATTAAAGTTCAAATCATATGAAATCTGTGAAATTATCGTGTTTGAAAAATCTGGAAATTTTGATCTTTTCTGATTGATCATGTACGCTCGTTATCGAACGGTCTTATACCGTTCGGTTTCTCTGCAATTTCCTTTAGAATAAGGGTTCTTTCATTTGGAAAGGACTCTGATTAAGAACGAGCGTATTGGTGTCAAGGGTTAAGTGTGAGCGTTCGGCTTGGCCTAGCTTGTACCACGATTGAAAATAAATTGAAGTATAGTTAGGACGCTCGGTTTTGTTTACCAGCGTTCGTCATAAGCAGCGCTTAGTATTAGACTGAGCGTTCGTCCAAAGGAACTCTCGGTCTTAGATTGAGCGTTCGTCCTAGTTAGCGTTCGGTCTGATACCGAACGTCCGTTCAGATGAGCGTTCGTTCTATTTGGTGCTCGGTCATTGACCTAGCGTTCGTCCTAAGGAGGGTTCAGTTTCTACTGAACGCTCGTCCTTATCATTGCTCGTGAGCGAACTTCACAGCGTTCGTTCAATTTATTAATTAACGTTCGGTCTTTGACTGGCAGTGTTCGTTTCCGAATTTACTAATGCTCTGATTATTTATTTGAAATCATTTAAACTGTGATGGTCCTTTTCATTTAACCTCAAGTCTTTATACTTAGAATTTTCCTAAGTATTATTTGGATCTTTTAGACTCAATTTCAATTAAATTAGTCAATTGTCTCAACGTCTGTGAATGAATAATGGTGCGTTTCTTTTGTTCAGAAACGTGATAGCAATGTACTGTAATACAATCATCTGAATCTATTAAATGATAAACTTTGTTTAAATTAAGAGAGTGGAACATAGAATGAAAATGTGAATAAGAGAACTGGTTAATATGTGCGAATGGTATTTGAATGAATTTTATGGGATTGGACTGTGAATGAGCGTTCCAAGGAGGAACGTCTCCATGATGTGAATATGAGAAGTAGTGTAGTATGACCATGGTAAAGCTGCTGATGGCTGTTTATCCTGATATTCCGTGAGTGCTCATCCTCATGTAGAGGGGAGTAGGTCATGCGTGGGAATGGCAGGAGGCCCTAGTCCTACTGAGTACTTTGGACTGATAGGGTTAACCTCGGGTGGCAGCTGTTGAGTGTATCCCAGTTACCACACCACCCGGGTGCAAGAACGCCTGTAGATACATGGCTTCATACAGTCCGGACAGTCTTTAATTATGAGAATTTGGATAAGTTACTGTATGCGAGAAAATATATCTAATGTTGTATGAAATGTATGATTTATTTACTATGTTAAAATATGTTGATTGTATAAATTAAATTACCTAAGCTTACCCTTGCGTTTTCCTTGTGTTGTCTACTGTTTCTGTATGTCCGTCTTGTCAATGCAATGATCATCCGTTGTGGATGTGAGCAGATGGTGAGGCACCTCTGGAAACAATGCTGGAAGAAGAAAATTTGGAGGATGCCAACTTGGTAGAAGTTGAAGTTAAAGCTGAGCAGTAGAGTGCTCGTTCCGTAGTAGCTGTTAGATTTTCTGTATTGTATTTTGGAAGTTCTGTATATAGTTTTGCAGTACTGTTCATCCAGAATTTGTTATAATTTTGATAGATCCTGAACGCTGTAATTGTAGTACGTTCAGTTTTAAATTTTGAGCAGCTGTTGTAAATATTAAGACTGCACTGTAATTTCAGTAAATGTGATTAGTTCTGATTAATGGTAATTACTATTTATTGGGATGTTACATTTATTGGTATCAGAGCAGTTTTGTTCTTTTAAGGACATGTAGGGTTATGAGTACACTATACTTTAGTTGTGTGCTTATTGTGTGTTGATGAGTTATTATTTTTAACTCTTGAACATAACTAACTTACGTTTTCTCTGATCCAGAAAACGAATGGCGCCTAGACTTCCTCCCCCACCTCAGCCAAACGAGGCTGACAATTCTAACAATACCAGAATGTTGGAGACGGTCATTGACAGGCTTCAACAACAGAACACCACTTTGATAGAACAGAACGCTGCCTTAATGAGGCAAAACCAGGAAGCACTGAATAGTTTGGAGGCCTCACGTATCAGCTCTGAAGCAACTCAGAGGCAGTTGATGGACCTGCTGACCTCTGCTAGAGGCACACCAGGAGCCTCTTCTTCTAATGCTGCACCTCATGCCGAATGGAGTTTGGAAAGCTTCTTGCAGCACCACCCTGCAAAGTTCAATGGAAAAGGACTTCCTGATGAAGCGGATCAGTGGCTTAGAGATATGGAGCGGATCTATGATGCGAAGAGGTGTCCAAATGACAATCGGTTGGCCTTTACAGAATACTTATTGACTGGTGAAGCTAGTCACTGGTGGACAAGCATGAAAGCCATCCTGACTGACGCGCAGAATCCTATTAATTGGGAGGTTTTTAGAGCAAAATTTTACGAAGAGTATTTCCCAGACAGTGTGCGCTTTGCTAAGGAGGTGGAGTTCCTTCAATTGGTGCAAGGCAGTATGTCCGTCTCAGAATACACCAACAAATTCAAACATCTTGTCCGTTTCAATACCATGGCTACCAGCGAAGAATGGCAATGCAGGAAGTTTGAGAACGGGTTGAGGAGTGATATGAAAGTATTAATATCCTGCCTGTGTATCAGATCCTTCCCTGCTATGGTTGAGAGAGCAAAGGTGCTTGAGAAGAACATTGCTGAGGCCGAACGACATAAGAAACAACAAGTGAGTAGGGGTCCGGTTTTGTCCAGAGGTGCATCAAATGTGAGAGGGTCCCCATATACTCGTCCCACTCAATCCTCTGGCGGATCACAAGCTTTGGTCACTGTTGGCCAATCTGGACAGCCGAGAAGCTTAACCTGTTATCAGTGTGGAGGACCACACTATCGGTGGGCTTGTCCACAGTTGCCAGGAGGAAAATATTGTACTCGTTGCAGACAGAATGGCCACTTGGAGAACGAGTGCAATATGGGAGGACGTGCGGCAATGAGGCCGCCGAACACTGGGAGAACCCAACAAGGGAGAGGTGGACGTGCGCAAGCCACAGGAAGGGTGTACGCAATCACTGGTGCTGAAGCTGCTCGTTCAGGTACACTCATCACCAGCACTTGCATGTTGTATGGAAAGCCTTGCTGTGTACTGTATGACTCGGGGGCAACTCATTCCTTCATCTCGAAGGCGTGTGTTGAGAAACTAGGAATAGTGGAGAGTGAATTACAGTTTGACCTGGTGGTGTCAACCCCAGCGGCTGGTGGGATCAAGACGTCTACAGTTTGTGTAAGATGTCCTATAGAAGTTGAGGGGCGTAGATATAAGGTCAATCTCATTTGCTTACCCCTGCAAGATTTAGAAGTAATTTTGGGGATGGATTGGTTGGCTACCAATCGAATCCTCATTGATTGTGGGAAGAAGGAGTTAGTCTTTCCAGATGAAGAAGAGGAAGAACTGTCAATCACTCTTGGGCAGTTTAAGGAGGACATCATGGAGGGAGCAAGCTGTTTCCTTATCATGACGTATGAAGGCAATGAGATAGAGCGTTCATCCAATGTTGATACCAGTGGAGGACGAACAGTAGTGGATGAATTTCCAGATGTTTTTCCGGATGAAGTACCTGGTCTACCTCCCATCCGTGAGGTAGAATTCACAATTGATTTGGTAACCACTGCTGCACCCATCTCGGTTCAACCATACAGAATGGCACCAGCTGAGTTGGCCGAACTCAAGAAACAGATTGAAGAATTAATGGACAAGAGGTTTATCCGTCCAAGTGCTTCACCATGGGGAGCACCTGTGTTGTTGGTTAAGAAGAAGGATGGCAGCTCACGGCTATGCATTGATTATAGGCAACTTAATAAGCTGACCATCAAGAACAAGTATCCACTGCCAAGGATAGACGATCTTCTAGATCAGTTGCATGGTGCGTGTGTGTTTTCTAAGATTGACTTACGTTCGGGCTATCATCAAATTAGAGTGAAAGAGGAGGATATTCAGAAGACTGCATTCCGGTCTCGATATGGTCATTTTGAGTATGTGGTGATGCCCTTTGGAGTGACAAACGCACCTGCAATCTTCATGGATTACATGAACAGAATTTTCAGACCGTACCTTGATAAATTTGTGGTGGTATTTATTGATGACATCCTCATTTACTCCAAGAGCTTTGACGAACATGAAGAACATTTGAGGATCGTCTTGAGCGTGTTGAGGGAGAAAGAGTTGTATGCCAAACGTTCAAAGTGTGAATTTTGGATGAAGGAGATCCAATTCTTGGGGCATGTTGTTTCTGCTGGTGGTATTGCAGTAGACCCAGCCAAGGTGAAAGCAGTGCTGGATTGGGAGAGTCCCCGTTCGGTCACAGAGGTTAGAAGCTTTGTGGGACTCGCGGGCTATTATAGGAGATTCATTGAGGGATTTTCTAAGATAGTAGCCCCTCTGACTTACCTCACCAGGAAGGACCAGCCGTTTGCTTGGACAGATAGATGTGAGGAGAACTTCCAGGAATTGAAGAAGAAATTAACAAGCGCTCCTGTGTTGGTCATTCCAGATACAGCCAAGCCTTTTGAAGTATATTGTGATGCATCATATCAAGGTTTGGGCTGTGTACTGATGCAGGAAAGGAGGGCAGTAGCTTATGCTTCCAGACAGTTAAAAATTCATGAGAAGAATTACCCCACACACGACTTGGAGCTAGCAGCAGTCGTGTTTGCATTAAAAATCTGGAGGCATTATCTGTATGGTGCAACGTTCCAAGTGTTTAGTGATCACAAGAGTCTCAAGTACCTCTTTGATCAAAAGGAATTAAATATGAGGCAAAGGAGGTGGCTTGAATTCTTGAAGGATTATGAATTCGAACTGTTGTATCATCCTGGAAAAGCTAATGTGGTGGCTGATGCTTTGAGTAGGAAGGCTGTAAGGGTCTCTGCAATGATGGTGAAGGAGCTGAATTTGGTGGAAAGCTTTAGAGATCTAAGGTTGCAGTTCGACTTGGGAACGGACGTTATCAGATGCTGTAATCTTAGAATTTCCAGTGATGTGTTTGATAGAATTCGGATGAAGCAACGTGAGGATGAAGGACTGGTGAAGATCTTGAGCGTGCTTGGTTCGGATCAAGCCAAAGAATTCAATGTTGGAACGGATGGCCTATTGCGTTACATGGATAGGACGTGCATTCCAAATGACAGTGAGCTGAAGCGGATTATAATGGAGGAGGGACATCACAGCCGTCTTAGCATGCATCCTGGCATGACTAAGATGTATCAAGACCTTCGTTTATCCTTCTGGTGGCCTGGTATGAAGAGCGACATTTCACGTTTTGTGTCCTCTTGCTTAACCTGTCAAAGAGCCAAGGCTGAACATCAAAGACCAGGGGGATTGCTGCAGCCATTGGAAATCCCAGAATGGAAGTGGGACAGCATCTCCATGGATTTTGTGACTCATCTGCCACGTACAGTCCGAAACCATGATTCAATTTGGGTGATTGTGGATAGATTGACTAAGAGCGCCCATTTCCTGGCTGTTAATTTAAAAATGTCCATGACAAACTTGGCCAAATTATACGTTAAGGAGATTGTTAGATTGCATGGAGTTCCTTCAAGTATTATATCAGATCGGGACACGAGATTCACATCTCGTTTTTGGCAGTCATTGCAAGGAGAATTGGGAAGCAAACTGCAAATGAGTTCTGCTTATCACCCTCAGACGGATGGCCAATCTGAACGAACCATCCAGACTCTTGAAGACTTGTTGAGGACGTGTGTTATAGATCATATGGGAGTATGGGATGAAGTTCTGCCGCTTGTTGAATTCACATATAATAACAGCTTTCAAGCAAGCATAGGAATGGCACCGTTTGAAGCTCTTTATGGAAGGAAGTGTAGGACTCCTTTGTGTTGGTTCCAAGAAGGCGAGAATGTGTTAACCGGACCTGACTTGATCCAGCAAACAACTGAGAAGGTGAAACTGATACAGGAACGTTTGAAAACATCTCAAAGCCGGCAGAAATCGTATGCTGATAAGAGAAGAAGACCCTTAGAGTTTGCTACTGGAGATCATGTGTTTCTGAGGTTGAATCCAATCACTGGAGTGGGAAGAGTCCTTCGTCCAAAGAAGCTATCACCTAAGTTCGTAGGGCCATATCAGATTCTGAAGAAGATTGGATCAGTGGCGTATGAGCTGGCTTTACCACCTCAACTGTCCAACCTGCATCCAGTCTTTCATGTTTCTCAACTCCGGAAATATATATCTGATCCATCACACGTACTGGAGTTAGAAGACGTCCAACTTCGCCCAGACAGGACACTGGAGATGCAACCTGTTTGTGTGGAAGACAGCCGCACCAGACTCTACAAAGGCAAAGATGTTCGTCTCGTAAAAGTAGTGTGGAATGCAAAGACTGGTGACTCAACATGGGAGGTTGAAGAGGCTGTGAGAGAATTATACCCGCACCTATTTCCTGGTAAGCCTTAGAATTTTCGAGGACGAAAATTTTTTTTTAGTTAGGGGGAATGTGAAACCCTGATAAATTAATATATATATACAAATCCATTCTCTGATCACACTTTTAAATGCACTGTGCCACGTCAAATTCCACTCTTTTCCTCTCTGCATGCACTAATGCCATCTGTCACGTTGGAAGCTTCCAAAAGCTGTAGTGGAAATCAGGTGGCAGTACGTGAGTGCACCATCGTTTGACGAGGGAGAGAAAAACAATTTCTTTGAAAACACTTCTCTTCCTTCCATGCAATCTTCTTCTTCCTCAAGAAATTCTGGCCTTCCATCTTTTCTGCATTTTCTCTGAACTCTTTCATATTCTCTCTAAGATAACTCACCTTCATCTTCTCCAATCTCATTTCAGACACCGTAGGAAACCTCTCTGCACCGTGAGCATTCTTCTGAACCGAACAGAACTGAGAACTGAACTGGTAAGTTCTCGTCGCTGCACTTTCATCTATTTAGTTCATGCGAACCAATTTCTGGTTGCATGCATGAGTTATAGGTCTGAACCTTATGTCATTTTGGTTTATTAGATTTAGTGAGAATCTTGGAGTGACTCGTTGGGTAGAAAGTCGTGAGAGCACTAGAGAAACCATAAGCATTTGGGAGTTCACTGCTAGACCAGGTAAGGGAAGCTTGAGTAATTTAATTTAACACTTGTTTGATGTTTATGACAGCAATGAAGTGTACTGAATGTTTGAATTGTATGAAATCTATGAATTTTGGAGTATGCAAGCACGAGTCTATTGTGTTACCAATAAGGAGTATTGGTAAATCTTGAAGAAATTTGTTTTGATGATGCTACAAGAAGTTTTAGTTGAAGAAGATATTAGAATTAGTTAAAAGCAAGTTGTAGAAATTAAATGTAGTAGGAAATTCTTGTAAACCTTGTAAAACTTGCATTTTTAACCTGCAATAATCGATTATGATTAAGCAATAATCGATTATCACAAGTCATACTTGAATAATCGATTATCACTTCATATAATCGATTATCACATTTTTGAAAACCTGTAACGGACTTGAATAATCGATTATCACTTACAATAATCGATTATTCATGGCAGTTGGGAGCTGTCCTTTGGCATTCAGTGTACTTGGCTATATATTTTGATTTGGAGAAATCAGAAGGTAACGTTGTTGAACAGAAGCTCTTGCAGAATACTGTTTGTCAGAGGAAGTTCTTAGAAGCTATAGTTCAAGTTCCCTTGCTTGGTCTCGTGAACAGGAGAGGCTCGCGTGTCGTGTGTCGATAGTCGGAGCAAGCTCTCTTCGAGTTAGCAAGGTGCTCTGCCTGGTCTCGTGAATAGGAGAAGCTCGTGTTTCGTTTGTCGATAGTCGGAGCGGTTCTCTTCGAGTTGGCAGAGTGTTCTTCTTCCGGTTCGTTCGTCGAAGGAAGGTTTATTTATCTGCTTTATTCACTATTTCTTGTAATCTGTTAAATAACTTTTTAGTGAAAAAGGTTAATCACTATTTATAGTGATTAACGACTGGACGTAGATTCTTTTGAATCGAACCAGGATAAAAATTGCTTGTGTGATTTTCTATTCCCTACACTCTTTATCTTTTACGCATATCAACTGTTTGATAAATTTTCTCTAAGAAAATTGTTTTTCTAAAATGGACCATTAAACTTGATTTGTGACCGTAACACGCTTTCCGAATATTTTATTCCGCTGCGCGACTCTATAACGGTACCGATTATAAGCATTTGGGAGTTCACTGCTAGACCAGGTAAGGGAAGCTTGAGTAATTTAATTTAACACTTGTTTGATGTTTATGACAGCAATGAAGTGTACTGAATGTTTGAATTGTATGAAATCTATGAATTTTGGAGTATGCAAGCACGAGTCTATTGTACTGATTGTATATGACTGATAAACTTGGGAATTATATGTTGATGATGTTATTGGTTGAGCTGTATGCAGAGAATGAGATGTATATTCTGGAATGTGATTGAAATTCTGTATGGTGTGGAATGATATTGTTTTGAACTGTATGTAAATGATGAGATGTTTGAACTGAGAAACTGGAAAATACTGTATTGATGAGATTCTAATATGAATTCTGTAATGTATGAGATTTATGGTGAAGGTGAAATTATTAAAGTTCAAATCATATGAAATCTGTGAAATTATCGTGTTTGAAAAATCTGGAAATTTTGATCTTTTCTGATTGATCATGTACGCTCGTTATCGAACGGTCTTATACCGTTCGGTTTCTCTGCAATTTCCTTTAGAATAAGGGTTCTTTCATTTGGAAAGGACTCTGATTAAGAACGAGCGTATTGGTGTCAAGGGTTAAGTGTGAGCGTTCGGCTTGGCCTAGCTTGTACCACGATTGAAAATAAATTGAAGTATAGTTAGGACGCTCGGTTTTGTTTACCAGCGTTCGTCATAAGCAGCGCTTAGTATTAGACTGAGCGTTCGTCCAAAGGAACTCTCGGTCTTAGATTGAGCGTTCGTCCTAGTTAGCGTTCGGTCTGATACCGAACGTCCGTTCAGATGAGCGTTCGTTCTATTTGGTGCTCGGTCATTGACCTAGCGTTCGTCCTAAGGAGGGTTCAGTTTCTACTGAACGCTCGTCCTTATCATTGCTCGTGAGCGAACTTCACAGCGTTCGTTCAATTTATTAATTAACGTTCGGTCTTTGACTGGCAGTGTTCGTTTCCGAATTTACTAATGCTCTGATTATTTATTTGAAATCATTTAAACTGTGATGGTCCTTTTCATTTAACCTCAAGTCTTTATACTTAGAATTTTCCTAAGTATTATTTGGATCTTTTAGACTCAATTTCAATTAAATTAGTCAATTGTCTCAACGTCTGTGAATGAATAATGGTGCGTTTCTTTTGTTCAGAAACGTGATAGCAATGTACTGTAATACAATCATCTGAATCTATTAAATGATAAACTTTGTTTAAATTAAGAGAGTGGAACATAGAATGAAAATGTGAATAAGAGAACTGGTTAATATGTGCGAATGGTATTTGAATGAATTTTATGGGATTGGACTGTGAATGAGCGTTCCAAGGAGGAACGTCTCCATGATGTGAATATGAGAAGTAGTGTAGTATGACCATGGTAAAGCTGCTGATGGCTGTTTATCCTGATATTCCGTGAGTGCTCATCCTCATGTAGAGGGGAGTAGGTCATGCGTGGGAATGGCAGGAGGCCCTAGTCCTACTGAGTACTTTGGACTGATAGGGTTAACCTCGGGTGGCAGCTGTTGAGTGTATCCCAGTTACCACACCACCCGGGTGCAAGAACGCCTGTAGATACATGGCTTCATACAGTCCGGACAGTCTTTAATTATGAGAATTTGGATAAGTTACTGTATGCGAGAAAATATATCTAATGTTGTATGAAATGTATGATTTATTTACTATGTTAAAATATGTTGATTGTATAAATTAAATTACCTAAGCTTACCCTTGCGTTTTCCTTGTGTTGTCTACTGTTTCTGTATGTCCGTCTTGTCAATGCAATGATCATCCGTTGTGGATGTGAGCAGATGGTGAGGCACCTCTGGAAACAATGCTGGAAGAAGAAAATTTGGAGGATGCCAACTTGGTAGAAGTTGAAGTTAAAGCTGAGCAGTAGAGTGCTCGTTCCGTAGTAGCTGTTAGATTTTCTGTATTGTATTTTGGAAGTTCTGTATATAGTTTTGCAGTACTGTTCATCCAGAATTTGTTATAATTTTGATAGATCCTGAACGCTGTAATTGTAGTACGTTCAGTTTTAAATTTTGAGCAGCTGTTGTAAATATTAAGACTGCACTGTAATTTCAGTAAATGTGATTAGTTCTGATTAATGGTAATTACTATTTATTGGGATGTTACATTTATTGGTATCAGAGCAGTTTTGTTCTTTTAAGGACATGTAGGGTTATGAGTACACTATACTTTAGTTGTGTGCTTATTGTGTGTTGATGAGTTATTATTTTTAACTCTTGAACATAACTAACTTACGTTTTCTCTGATCCAGAAAACGAATGGCGCCTAGACTTCCTCCCCCACCTCAGCCAAACGAGGCTGACAATTCTAACAATACCAGAATGTTGGAGACGGTCATTGACAGGCTTCAACAACAGAACACCACTTTGATAGAACAGAACGCTGCCTTAATGAGGCAAAACCAGGAAGCACTGAATAGTTTGGAGGCCTCACGTATCAGCTCTGAAGCAACTCAGAGGCAGTTGATGGACCTGCTGACCTCTGCTAGAGGCACACCAGGAGCCTCTTCTTCTAATGCTGCACCTCATGCCGAATGGAGTTTGGAAAGCTTCTTGCAGCACCACCCTGCAAAGTTCAATGGAAAAGGACTTCCTGATGAAGCGGATCAGTGGCTTAGAGATATGGAGCGGATCTATGATGCGAAGAGGTGTCCAAATGACAATCGGTTGGCCTTTACAGAATACTTATTGACTGGTGAAGCTAGTCACTGGTGGACAAGCATGAAAGCCATCCTGACTGATGCGCAGAATCCTATTAATTGGGAGGTTTTTAGAGCAAAATTTTACGAAGAGTATTTCCCAGACAGTGTGCGCTTTGCTAAGGAGGTGGAGTTCCTTCAATTGGTGCAAGGCAGTATGTCCGTCTCAGAATACACCAACAAATTCAAACATCTTGTCCGTTTCAATACCATGGCTACCAGCGAAGAATGGCAATGAAGGAAGTTTGAGAACGGGTTGAGGAGTGATATGAAAGTATTAATATCCTGCCTGTGTATCAGATCCTTCCCTGCTATGGTTGAGAGAGCAAAGGTGCTTGAGAAGAACATTGCTGAGGCCGAACGACATAAGAAACAACAAGTGAGTAGGGGTCCGGTTTTGTCCAGAGGTGCATCAAATGTGAGAGGGTCCCCATATACTCGTCCCACTCAATCCTCTGGCGGATCACAAGCTTTGGTCACGGTTGGCCAATCTGGACAGCCGAGAAGCTTAACCTGTTATCAGTGTGGAGGACCACACTATCGGTGGGCTTGTCCACAGTTGCCAGGAGGAAAATATTGTACTCGTTGCAGACAGAATGGCCACTTGGAGAACGAGTGCAATATGGGAGGACGTGCGGCAATGAGGCCGCCGAACACTGGGAGAACCCAACAAGGGAGAGGTGGACGTGCGCAAGCCACAGGAAGGGTGTACGCAATCACTGGTGCTGAAGCTGCTCGTTCAGGTACACTCATCACCAGCACTTGCATGTTGTATGGAAAGCCTTGCTGTGTACTGTATGACTCGGGGGCAACTCATTCCTTCATCTCGAAGGCGTGTGTTGAGAAACTAGGAATAGTGGAGAGTGAATTACAGTTTGACCTGGTGGTGTCAACCCCAGCGGCTGGTGGGATCAAGACGTCTACAGTTTGTGTAAGATGTCCTATAGAAGTTGAGGGGCGTAGATATAAGGTCAATCTCATTTGCTTACCCCTGCAAGATTTAGAAGTAATTTTGGGGATGGATTGGTTGGCTACCAATCGAATCCTCATTGATTGTGGGAAGAAGGAGTTAGTCTTTCCAGATGAAGAAGAGGAAGAACTGTCAATCACTCTTGGGCAGTTTAAGGAGGACATCATGGAGGGAGCAAGCTGTTTCCTTATCATGACGTATGAAGGCAATGAGATAGAGCGTTCATCCAATGTTGATACCAGTGGAGGACGAACAGTAGTGGATGAATTTCCAGATGTTTTTCCGGATGAAGTACCTGGTCTACCTCCCATCCGTGAGGTAGAATTCACAATTGATTTGGTAACCACTGCTGCACCCATCTCGGTTCAACCATACAGAATGGCACCAGCTGAGTTGGCCGAACTCAAGAAACAGATTGAAGAATTAATGGACAAGAGGTTTATCCGTCCAAGTGCTTCACCATGGGGAGCACCTGTGTTGTTGGTTAAGAAGAAGGATGGCAGCTCACGGCTATGCATTGATTATAGGCAACTTAATAAGCTGACCATCAAGAACAAGTATCCACTGCCAAGGATAGACGATCTTCTAGATCAGTTGCATGGTGCGTGTGTGTTTTCTAAGATTGACTTACGTTCGGGCTATCATCAAATTAGAGTGAAAGAGGAGGATATTCAGAAGACTGCATTCCGGTCTCGATATGGTCATTTTGAGTATGTGGTGATGCCCTTTGGAGTGACAAACGCACCTGCAATCTTCATGGATTACATGAACAGAATTTTCAGACCGTACCTTGATAAATTTGTGGTGGTATTTATTGATGACATCCTCATTTACTCCAAGAGCTTTGACGAACATGAAGAACATTTGAGGATCGTCTTGAGCGTGTTGAGGGAGAAAGAGTTGTATGCCAAACGTTCAAAGTGTGAATTTTGGATGAAGGAGATCCAATTCTTGGGGCATGTTGTTTCTGCTGGTGGTATTGCAGTAGACCCAGCCAAGGTGAAAGCAGTGCTGGATTGGGAGAGTCCCCGTTCGGTCACAGAGGTTAGAAGCTTTGTGGGACTCGCGGGCTATTATAGGAGATTCATTGAGGGATTTTCTAAGATAGTAGCCCCTCTGACTTACCTCACCAGGAAGGACCAGCCGTTTGCTTGGACAGATAGATGTGAGGAGAACTTCCAGGAATTGAAGAAGAAATTAACAAGCGCTCCTGTGTTGGTCATTCCAGATACAGCCAAGCCTTTTGAAGTATATTGTGATGCATCATATCAAGGTTTGGGCTGTGTACTGATGCAGGAAAGGAGGGCAGTAGCTTATGCTTCCAGACAGTTAAAAATTCATGAGAAGAATTACCCCACACACGACTTGGAGCTAGCAGCAGTCGTGTTTGCATTAAAAATCTGGAGGCATTATCTGTATGGTGCAACGTTCCAAGTGTTTAGTGATCACAAGAGTCTCAAGTACCTCTTTGATCAAAAGGAATTAAATATGAGGCAAAGGAGGTGGCTTGAATTCTTGAAGGATTATGAATTCGAACTGTTGTATCATCCTGGAAAAGCTAATGTGGTGGCTGATGCTTTGAGTAGGAAGGCTGTAAGGGTCTCTGCAATGATGGTGAAGGAGCTGAATTTGGTGGAAAGCTTTAGAGATCTAAGGTTGCAGTTCGACTTGGGAACGGACGTTATCAGATGCTGTAATCTTAGAATTTCCAGTGATGTGTTTGATAGAATTCGGATGAAGCAACGTGAGGATGAAGGACTGGTGAAGATCTTGAGCGTGCTTGGTTCGGATCAAGCCAAAGAATTCAATGTTGGAACGGATGGCCTATTGCGTTACATGGATAGGACGTGCATTCCAAATGACAGTGAGCTGAAGCGGATTATAATGGAGGAGGGACATCACAGCCGTCTTAGCATGCATCCTGGCATGACTAAGATGTATCAAGACCTTCGTTTATCCTTCTGGTGGCCTGGTATGAAGAGCGACATTTCACGTTTTGTGTCCTCTTGCTTAACCTGTCAAAGAGCCAAGGCTGAACATCAAAGACCAGGGGGATTGCTGCAGCCATTGGAAATCCCAGAATGGAAGTGGGACAGCATCTCCATGGATTTTGTGACTCATCTGCCACGTACAGTCCGAAACCATGATTCAATTTGGGTGATTGTGGATAGATTGACTAAGAGCGCCCATTTCCTGGCTGTTAATTTAAAAATGTCCATGACAAACTTGGCCAAATTATACGTTAAGGAGATTGTTAGATTGCATGGAGTTCCTTCAAGTATTATATCAGATCGGGACATGAGATTCACATCTCGTTTTTGGCAGTCATTGCAAGGAGAATTGGGAAGCAAACTGCAAATGAGTTCTGCTTATCACCCTCAGACGGATGGCCAATCTGAACGAACCATCCAGACTCTTGAAGACTTGTTGAGGACGTGTGTTATAGATCATATGGGAGTATGGGATGAAGTTCTGCCGCTTGTTGAATTCACATATAATAACAGCTTTCAAGCAAGCATAGGAATGGCACCGTTTGAAGCTCTTTATGGAAGGAAGTGTAGGACTCCTTTGTGTTGGTTCCAAGAAGGCGAGAATGTGTTAACCGGACCTGACTTGATCCAGCAAACAACTGAGAAGGTGAAACTGATACAGGAACGTTTGAAAACATCTCAAAGCCGGCAGAAATCGTATGCTGATAAGAGAAGAAGACCCTTAGAGTTTGCTACTGGAGATCATGTGTTTCTGAGGTTGAATCCAATCACTGGAGTGGGAAGAGTCCTTCGTCCAAAGAAGCTATCACCTAAGTTCGTAGGGCCATATCAGATTCTGAAGAAGATTGGATCAGTGGCGTATGAGCTGGCTTTACCACCTCAACTGTCCAACCTGCATCCAGTCTTTCATGTTTCTCAACTCCGGAAATATATATCTGATCCATCACACGTACTGGAGTTAGAAGACGTCCAACTTCGCCCAGACAGGACACTGGAGATGCAACCTGTTTGTGTGGAAGACAGCCGCACCAGACTCTACAAAGGCAAAGATGTTCGTCTCGTAAAAGTAGTGTGGAATGCAAAGACTGGTGACTCAACATGGGAGGTTGAAGAGGCTGTGAGAGAATTATACCCGCACCTATTTCCTGGTAAGCCTTAGAATTTTCGAGGACGAAAATTTTTTTTTAGTTAGGGGGAATGTGAAACCCTGATAAATTAATATATATATACAAATCCATTCTCTGATCACACTTTTAAATGCACTGTGCCACGTCAAATTCCACTCTTTTCCTCTCTGCATGCACTAATGCCATCTGTCACGTTGGAAGCTTCCAAAAGCTGTAGTGGAAATCAGGTGGCAGTACGTGAGTGCACCATCGTTTGACGAGGGAGAGAAAAACAATTTCTCTGAAAACACTTCTCTTCCTTCCATGCAATCTTCTTCTTCCTCAAGAAATTCTGGCCTTCCATCTTTTCTGCATTTTCTCTGAACTCTTTCATATTCTCTCTAAGATAACTCACCTTCATCTCCTCCAATCTCATTTCAGACACCGTAGGAAACCTCTCTGCACCGTGAGCATTCTTCTGAACCGAACAGAACTGAGAACTGAACTGGTAAGTTCTCGTCGCTGCACTTTCATCTATTTAGTTCATGCGAACCAATTTCTGGTTGCATGCATGAGTTATAGGTCTGAACCTTATGTCATTTTGGTTTATTAGATTTAGTGAGAATCTTGGAGTGACTCGTTGGGTAGAAAGTCGTGAGAGCACTAGAGAAACCATAAGCATTTGGGAGTTCACTGCTAGACCAGGTAAGGGAAGCTTGAGTAATTTAATTTAACACTTGTTTGATGTTTATGACAGCAATGAAGTGTACTGAATGTTTGAATTGTATGAAATCTATGAATTTTGGAGTATGCAAGCACGAGTCTATTATACTGATTGTATATGACTGATAAACTTGGGAATTATATGTTGATGATGTTATTGGTTGAGCTGTATGCAGAGAATGAGATGTATATTCTGGAATGTGATTGAAATTCTGTATGGTGTGGAATGATATTGTTTTGAACTGTATGTAAATGATGAGATGTTTGAACTGAGAAACTGGAAAATACTGTATTGATGAGATTCTAATATGAATTCTGTAATGTATGAGATTTATGGTGAAGGTGAAATTATTAAAGTTCAAATCATATGAAATCTGTGAAATTATCGTGTTTGAAAAATCTGGAAATTTTGATCTTCTCTGATTGATCATGTACGCTCGTTATCGAACGGTCTTATACCGTTCGGTTTCTCTGCAATTTCCTTTAGAATAAGGGTTCTTTCATTTGGAAAGGACTCTGATTAAGAACGAGCGTATTGGTGTCAAGGGTTAAGTGTGAGCGTTCGGCTTGGCCTAGCTTGTACCACGATTGAAAATAAATTGAAGTATAGTTAGGACGCTCGGTTTTGTTTACCAGCGTGCGTCATAAGCAGCGCTTAGTATTAGACTGAGCGTTCGTCCAAAAGAACTCTCTGTCTTAGATTGAGCGTTCGTCCTAGTTAGCGTTCGGTCTGATACCGAACGTCCGTTCAGATGAGCGTTCGTTCTATTTGGTGCTCGGTCATTGACCTAGCGTTCGTCCTAAGGAGGGTTCAGTTTCTACTGAACGCTCGTCCTTATCATTGCTCGTGAGCGAACTTCACAGCGTTCGTTCAATTTATTAATTAACGTTCGGTCTTTGACTGGCAGTGTTCGTTTCCGAATTTACTAATGCTCTGATTATTTATTTGAAATCATTTAAACTGTGATGGTCCTTTTCATTTAACCTCAAGTCTTTATACTTAGAATTTTCCTAAGTATTATTTGGATCTTTTAGACTCAATTTCAATTAAATTAGTCAATTGTCTCAACGTCTGTGAATGAATAATGGTGCGTTTCTTTTGTTCAGAAACGTGATAGCAATGTACTGTAATACAATCATCTGAATCTATTAAATGATAAACTTTGTTTAAATTAAGAGAGTGGAACATAGAATGAAAATGTGAATAAGAGAACTGGTTAATATGTGCGAATGGTATTTGAATGAATTTTATGGGATTGGACTGTGAATGAGCGTTCCAAGGAGGAACGTCTCCATGATGTGAATATGAGAAGTAGTGTAGTATGACCATGGTAAAGCTGCTGATGGCTGTTTATCCTGATATTCCGTGAGTGCTCATCCTCATGTAGAGGGGAGTAGGTCATGCGTGGGAATGGCAGGAGGCCCTAGTCCTACTGAGTACTTTGGACTGATAGGGTTAACCTCGGGTGGCAGCTGTTGAGTGTATCCCAGTTACCACACCACCCGGGTGCAAGAACGCCTGTAGATACATGGCTTCATACAGTCCGGACAGTCTTTAATTATGAGAATTTGGATAAGTTACTGTATGCGAGAAAATATATCTAATGTTGTATGAAATGTATGATTTATTTACTATGTTAAAATATGTTGATTGTATAAATTAAATTACCTAAGCTTACCCTTGCGTTTTCCTTGTGTTGTCTACTGTTTCTGTATGTCCGTCTTGTCAATGCAATGATCATCCGTTGTGGATGTGAGCAGATGGTGAGGCACCTCTGGAAACAATGCTGGAAGAAGAAAATTTGGAGGATGCCAACTTGGTAGAAGTTGAAGTTAAAGCTGAGCAGTAGAGTGCTCGTTCCGTAGTAGCTGTTAGATTTTCTGTATTGTATTTTGGAAGTTCTGTATATAGTTTTGCAGTACTGTTCATCCAGAATTTGTTATAATTTTGATAGATCCTGAACGCTGTAATTGTAGTACGTTCAGTTTTAAATTTTGAGCAGCTGTTGTAAATATTAAGACTGCACTGTAATTTCAGTAAATGTGATTAGTTCTGATTAATGGTAATTACTATTTATTGGGATGTTACATTTATTGGTATCAGAGCAGTTTTGTTCTTTTAAGGACATGTAGGGTTATGAGTACACTATACTTTAGTTGTGTGCTTATTGTGTGTTGATGAGTTATTATTTTTAACTCTTGAACATAACTAACTTACGTTTTCTCTGATCCAGAAAACGAATGGCGCCTAGACTTCCTCCCCCACCTCAGCCAAACGAGGCTAACAATTCTAACAATACCAGAATGTTGGAGACGGTCATTGACAGGCTTCAACAACAGAACACCACTTTGATAGAACAGAACGCTGCCTTAATGAGGCAAAACCAGGAAGCACTGAATAGTTTGGAGGCCTCACGTATCAGCTCTGAAGCAACTCAGAGGCAGTTGATGGACCTGCTGACCTCTGCTAGAGGCACACCAGGAGCCTCTTCTTCTAATGCTGCACCTCATGCCGAATGGAGTTTGGAAAGCTTCTTGCAGCACCACCCTGCAAAGTTCAATGGAAAAGGACTTCCTGATGAAGCGGATCAGTGGCTTAGAGATATGGAGCGGATCTATGATGCGAAGAGGTGTCCAAATGACAATCGGTTGGCCTTTACAGAATACTTATTGACTGGTGAAGCTAGTCACTGGTGGACAAGCATGAAAGCCATCCTGACTGATGCGCAGAATCCTATTAATTGGGAGGTTTTTAGAACAAAATTTTACGAAGAGTATTTCCCAGACAGTGTGCGCTTTGCTAAGGAGGTGGAGTTCCTTCAATTGGTGCAAGGCAGTATGTCCGTCTCAGAATACACCAACAAATTCAAACATCTTGTCCGTTTCAATACCATGGCTACCAGCGAAGAATGGCAATGAAGGAAGTTTGAGAACGGGTTGAGGAGTGATATGAAAGTATTAATATCCTGCCTGTGTATCAGATCCTTCCCTGCTATGGTTGAGAGAGCAAAGGTGCTTGAGAAGAACATTGCTGAGGCCGAACGACATAAGAAACAACAAGTGAGTAGGGGTCCGGTTTTGTCCAGAGGTGCATCAAATGTGAGAGGGTCCCCATATACTCGTCCCACTCAATCCTCTGGCGGATCACAAGCTTTGGTCACGGTTGGCCAATCTGGACAGCCGAGAAGCTTAACCTGTTATCAGTGTGGAGGACCACACTATCGGTGGGCTTGTCCACAGTTGCCAGGAGGAAAATATTGTACTCGTTGCAGACAGAATGGCCACTTGGAGAACGAGTGCAATATGGGAGGACGTGCGGCAATGAGGCCGCCGAACACTGGGAGAACCCAACAAGGGAGAGGTGGACGTGCGCAAGCCACAGGAAGGGTGTACGCAATCACTGGTGCTGAAGCTGCTCGTTCAGGTACACTCATCACCAGCACTTGCATGTTGTATGGAAAGCCTTGCTGTGTACTGTATGACTCGGGGGCAACTCATTCCTTCATCTCGAAGGCGTGTGTTGAGAAACTAGGAATAGTGGAGAGTGAATTACAGTTTGACCTGGTGGTGTCAACCCCAGCGGCTGGTGGGATCAAGACGTCTACAGTTTGTGTAAGATGTCCTATAGAAGTTGAGGGGCGTAGATATAAGGTCAATCTCATTTGCTTACCCCTGCAAGATTTAGAAGTAATTTTGGGGATGGATTGGTTGGCTACCAATCGGATCCTCATTGATTGTGGGAAGAAGGAGTTAGTCTTTCCAGATGAAGAAGAGGAAGAACTGTCAATCACTCTTGGGCAGTTTAAGGAGGACATCATGGAGGGAGCAAGCTGTTTCCTTATCATGACGTATGAAGGCAATGAGATAGAGCGTTCATCCAATGTTGATACCAGTGGAGGACGAACAGTAGTGGATGAATTTCCAGATGTTTTTCCGGATGAAGTACCTGGTCTACCTCCCATCCGTGAGGTAGAATTCACAATTGATTTGGTAACCACTGCTGCACCCATCTCGGTTCAACCATACAGAATGGCACCAGCTGAGTTGGCCGAACTCAAGAAACAGATTGAAGAATTAATGGACAAGAGGTTTATCCGTCCAAGTGCTTCACCATGGGGAGCACCTGTGTTGTTGGTTAAGAAGAAGGATGGCAGCTCACGGCTATGCATTGATTATAGGCAACTTAATAAGCTGACCATCAAGAACAAGTATCCACTGCCAAGGATAGACGATCTTCTAGATCAGTTGCATGGTGCGTGTGTGTTTTCTAAGATTGACTTACGTTCGGGCTATCATCAAATTAGAGTGAAAGAGGAGGATATTCAGAAGACTGCATTCCGGTCTCGATATGGTCATTTTGAGTATGTGGTGATGCCCTTTGGAGTGACAAACGCACCTGCAATCTTCATGGATTACATGAACAGAATTTTCAGACCGTACCTTGATAAATTTGTGGTGGTATTTATTGATGACATCCTCATTTACTCCAAGAGCTTTGACGAACATGAAGAACATTTGAGGATCGTCTTGAGCGTGTTGAGGGAGAAAGAGTTGTATGCCAAACGTTCAAAGTGTGAATTTTGGATGAAGGAGATCCAATTCTTGGGGCATGTTGTTTCTGCTGGTGGTATTGCAGTAGACCCAGCCAAGGTGAAAGCAGTGCTGGATTGGGAGAGTCCCCGTTCGGTCACAGAGGTTAGAAGCTTTGTGGGACTCGCGGGCTATTATAGGAGATTCATTGAGGGATTTTCTAAGATAGTAGCCCCTCTGACTTACCTCACCAGGAAGGACCAGCCGTTTGCTTGGACAGATAGATGTGAGGAGAACTTCCAGGAATTGAAGAAGAAATTAACAAGCGCTCCTGTGTTGGTCATTCCAGATACAGCCAAGCCTTTTGAAGTATATTGTGATGCATCATATCAAGGTTTGGGCTGTGTACTGATGCAGGAAAGGAGGGCAGTAGCTTATGCTTCCAGACAGTTAAAAATTCATGAGAAGAATTACCCCACACACGACTTGGAGCTAGCAGCAGTCGTGTTTGCATTAAAAATCTGGAGGCATTATCTGTATGGTGCAACGTTCCAAGTGTTTAGTGATCACAAGAGTCTCAAGTACCTCTTTGATCAAAAGGAATTAAATATGAGGCAAAGGAGGTGGCTTGAATTCTTGAAGGATTATGAATTCGAACTGTTGTATCATCCTGGAAAAGCTAATGTGGTGGCTGATGCTTTGAGTAGGAAGGCTGTAAGGGTCTCTGCAATGATGGTGAAGGAGCTGAATTTGGTGGAAAGCTTTAGAGATCTAAGGTTGCAGTTCGACTTGGGAACGGACGTTATCAGATGCTGTAATCTTAGAATTTCCAGTGATGTGTTTGATAGAATTCGGATGAAGCAACGTGAGGATGAAGGACTGGTGAAGATCTTGAGCGTGCTTGGTTCGGATCAAGCCAAAGAATTCAATGTTGGAACGGATGGCCTATTGCGTTACATGGATAGGACGTGCATTCCAAATGACAGTGAGCTGAAGCGGATTATAATGGAGGAGGGACATCACAGCCGTCTTAGCATGCATCCTGGCATGACTAAGATGTATCAAGACCTTCGTTTATCCTTCTGGTGGCCTGGTATGAAGAGCGACATTTCACGTTTTGTGTCCTCTTGCTTAACCTGTCAAAGAGCCAAGGCTGAACATCAAAGACCAGGGGGATTGCTGCAGCCATTGGAAATCCCAGAATGGAAGTGGGACAGCATCTCCATGGATTTTGTGACTCATCTGCCACGTACAGTCCGAAACCATGATTCAATTTGGGTGATTGTGGATAGATTGACTAAGAGCGCCCATTTCCTGGCTGTTAATTTAAAAATGTCCATGACAAACTTGGCCAAATTATACGTTAAGGAGATTGTTAGATTGCATGGAGTTCCTTCAAGTATTATATCAGATCGGGACACGAGATTCACATCTCGTTTTTGGCAGTCATTGCAAGGAGAATTGGGAAGCAAACTGCAAATGAGTTCTGCTTATCACCCTCAGACGGATGGCCAATCTGAACGAACCATCCAGACTCTTGAAGACTTGTTGAGGACGTGTGTTATAGATCATATGGGAGTATGGGATGAAGTTCTGCCGCTTGTTGAATTCACATATAATAACAGCTTTCAAGCAAGCATAGGAATGGCACCGTTTGAAGCTCTTTATGGAAGGAAGTGTAGGACTCCTTTGTGTTGGTTCCAAGAAGGCGAGAATGTGTTAACCGGACCTGACTTGATCCAGCAAACAACTGAGAAGGTGAAACTGATACAGGAACGTTTGAAAACATCTCAAAGCCGGCAGAAATCGTATGCTGATAAGAGAAGAAGACCCTTAGAGTTTGCTACTGGAGATCATGTGTTTCTGAGGTTGAATCCAATCACTGGAGTGGGAAGAGTCCTTCGTCCAAAGAAGCTATCACCTAAGTTCGTAGGGCCATATCAGATTCTGAAGAAGATTGGATCAGTGGCGTATGAGCTGGCTTTACCACCTCAACTGTCCAACCTGCATCCAGTCTTTCATGTTTCTCAACTCCGGAAATATATATCTGATCCATCACACGTACTGGAGTTAGAAGACGTCCAACTTCGCCCAGACAGGACACTGGAGATGCAACCTGTTTGTGTGGAAGACAGCCGCACCAGACTCTACAAAGGCAAAGATGTTCGTCTCGTAAAAGTAGTGTGGAATGCAAAGACTGGTGACTCAACATGGGAGGTTGAAGAGGCTGTGAGAGAATTATACCCGCACCTATTTCCTGGTAAGCCTTAGAATTTTCGAGGACGAAAATTTTTTTTTAGTTAGGGGGAATGTGAAACCCTGATAAATTAATATATATATACAAATCCATTCTCTGATCACACTTTTAAATGCACTGTGCCACGTCAAATTCCACTCTTTTCCTCTCTGCATGCACTAATGCCATCTGTCACGTTGGAAGCTTCCAAAAGCTGTAGTGGAAATCAGGTGGCAGTACGTGAGTGCACCATCGTTTGACGAGGGAGAGAAAAACAATTTCTCTGAAAACACTTCTCTTCCTTCCATGCAATCTTCTTCTTCCTCAAGAAATTCTAGCCTTCCATCTTTTCTGCATTTTCTCTGAACTCTTTCATATTCTCTCTAAGATAACTCACCTTCATCTCCTCCAATCTCATTTCAGACACCGTAGGAAACCTCTCTGCACCGTGAGCATTCTTCTGAACCGAACAGAACTGAGAACTGAACTGGTAAGTTCTCGTCGCTGCACTTTCATCTATTTAGTTCATGCGAACCAATTTCTGGTTGCATGCATGAGTTATAGGTCTGAACCTTATGTCATTTTGGTTTATTAGATTTAGTGAGAATCTTGGAGTGACTCGTTGGGTAGAAAGTCGTGAGAGCACTAGAGAAACCATAAGCATTTGGGAGTTCACTGCTAGACCAGGTAAGGGAAGCTTGAGTAATTTAATTTAACACTTGTTTGATGTTTATGACAGCAATGAAGTGTACTGAATGTTTGAATTGTATGAAATCTATGAATTTTGGAGTATGCAAGCACGAGTCTATTATACTGATTGTATATGACTGATAAACTTGGGAATTATATGTTGATGATGTTATTGGTTGAGCTGTATGCAGAGAATGAGATGTATATTCTGGAATGTGATTGAAATTCTGTATGGTGTGGAATGATATTGTTTTGAACTGTATGTAAATGATGAGATGTTTGAACTGAGAAACTGGAAAATACTGTATTGATGAGATTCTAATATGAATTCTGTAATGTATGAGATTTATGGTGAAGGTGAAATTATTAAAGTTCAAATCATATGAAATCTGTGAAATTATCGTGTTTGAAAAATCTGGAAATTTTGATCTTCTCTGATTGATCATGTACGCTCGTTATCGAACGGTCTTATACCGTTCGGTTTCTCTGCAATTTCCTTTAGAATAAGGGTTCTTTCATTTGGAAAGGACTCTGATTAAGAACGAGCGTATTGGTGTCAAGGGTTAAGTGTGAGCGTTCGGCTTGGCCTAGCTTGTACCACGATTGAAAATAAATTGAAGTATAGTTAGGACGCTCGGTTTTGTTTACCAGCGTGCGTCATAAGCAGCGCTTAGTATTAGACTGAGCGTTCGTCCAAAAGAACTCTCTGTCTTAGATTGAGCGTTCGTCCTAGTTAGCGTTCGGTCTGATACCGAACGTCCGTTCAGATGAGCGTTCGTTCTATTTGGTGCTCGATCATTGACCTAGCGTTCGTCCTAAGGAGGGTTCAGTTTCTACTGAACGCTCGTCCTTATCATTGCTCGTGAGCGAACTTCACAGCGTTCGTTCAATTTATTAATTAACGTTCGGTCTTTGACTGGCAGTGTTCGTTTCCGAATTTACTAATGCTCTGATTATTTATTTGAAATCATTTAAACTGTGATGGTCCTTTTCATTTAACCTCAAGTCTTTATACTTAGAATTTTCCTAAGTATTATTTGGATCTTTTAGACTCAATTTCAATTAAATTAGTCAATTGTCTCAACGTCTGTGAATGAATAATGGTGCGTTTCTTTTGTTCAGAAACGTGATAGCAATGTACTGTAATACAATCATCTGAATCTATTAAATGATAAACTTTGTTTAAATTAAGAGAGTGGAACATAGAATGAAAATGTGAATAAGAGAACTGGTTAATATGTGCGAATGGTATTTGAATGAATTTTATGGGATTGGACTGTGAATGAGCGTTCCAAGGAGGAACGTCTCCATGATGTGAATATGAGAAGTAGTGTAGTATGACCATGGTAAAGCTGCTGATGGCTGTTTATCCTGATATTCCGTGAGTGCTCATCCTCATGTAGAGGGGAGTAGGTCATGCGTGGGAATGGCAGGAGGCCCTAGTCCTACTGAGTACTTTGGACTGATAGGGTTAACCTCGGGTGGCAGCTGTTGAGTGTATCCCAGTTACCACACCACCCGGGTGCAAGAACGCCTGTAGATACATGGCTTCATACAGTCCGGACAGTCTTTAATTATGAGAATTTGGATAAGTTACTGTATGCGAGAAAATATATCTAATGTTGTATGAAATGTATGATTTATTTACTATGTTAAAATATGTTGATTGTATAAATTAAATTACCTAAGCTTACCCTTGCGTTTTCCTTGTGTTGTCTACTGTTTCTGTATGTCCGTCTTGTCAATGCAATGATCATCCGTTGTGGATGTGAGAAGATGGTGAGGCACCTCTGGAAACAATGCTGGAAGAAGAAAATTTGGAGGATGCCAACTTGGTAGAAGTTGAAGTTAAAGCTGAGCAGTAGAGTGCTCGTTCCGTAGTAGCTGTTAGATTTTCTGTATTGTATTTTGGAAGTTTTGTATATAGTTTTGCAGTACTGTTCATCCAGAATTTGTTATAATTTTGATAGATCCTGAACGCTGTAATTGTAGTACGTTCAGTTTTAAATTTTGAGCAGCTGTTGTAAATATTAAGACTGCACTGTAATTTCAGTAAATGTGATTAGTTCTGATTAATGGTAATTACTATTTATTGGGATGTTACAGTAGGGCCATATCAGATTCTGAAGAAGATTGGATCAGTGGCGTATGAGCTGGCTTTACCACCTCAACTGTCCAACCTGCATCCAGTCTTTCATGTTTCTCAACTCCGGAAATATATATCTGATCCATCACACGTACTGGAGTTAGAAGACGTCCAACTTCGCCCAGACAGGACACTGGAGATGCAACCTGTTTGTGTGGAAGACAGCCGCACCAGACTCTACAAAGGCAAAGATGTTCGTCTCGTAAAAGTAGTGTGGAATGCAAAGACTGGTGACTCAACATGGGAGGTTGAAGAGGCTGTGAGAGAATTATACCCGCACCTATTTCCTGGTAAGCCTTAGAATTTTCGAGGACGAAAATTTTTTTTTAGTTAGGGGGAATGTGAAACCCTGATAAATTAATATATATATACAAATCCATTCTCTGATCACACTTTTAAATGCACTGTGCCACGTCAAATTCCACTCTTTTCCTCTCTGCATGCACTAATGCCATCTGTCACGTTGGAAGCTTCCAAAAGCTGTAGTGGAAATCAGGTGGCAGTACGTGAGTGCACCATCGTTTGACGAGGGAGAGAAAAACAATTTCTCTGAAAACACTTCTCTTCCTTCCATGCAATCTTCTTCTTCCTCAAGAAATTCTGGCCTTCCATCTTTTCTGCATTTTCTCTGAACTCTTTCATATTCTCTCTAAGATAACTCACCTTCATCTCCTCCAATCTCATTTCAGACACCGTAGGAAACCTCTCTGCACCGTGAGCATTCTTCTGAACCGAACAGAACTGAGAACTGAACTGGTAAGTTCTCGTCGCTGCACTTTCATCTATTTAGTTCATGCGAACCAATTTCTGGTTGCATGCATGAGTTATAGGTCTGAACCTTATGTCATTTTGGTTTATTAGATTTAGTGAGAATCTTGGAGTGACTCGTTGGGTAGAAAGCCGTGAGAGCACTAGAGAAACCATAAGCATTTGGGAGTTCACTGCTAGACCAGGTAAGGGAAGCTTGAGTAATTTAATTTAACACTTGTTTGATGTTTATGACAGCAATGAAGTGTACTGAATGTTTGAATTGTATGAAATCTATGAATTTTGGAGTATGCAAGCACGAGTCTATTGTACTGATTGTATATGACTGATAAACTTGGGAATTATATGTTGATGATGTTATTGGTTGAGCTGTATGCAGAGAATGAGATGTATATTCTGGAATGTGATTGAAATTCTGTATGGTGTGGAATGATATTGTTTTGAACTGTATGTAAATGATGAGATGTTTGAACTGAGAAACTGGAAAATACTGTATTGATGAGATTCTAATATGAATTCTGTAATGTATGAGATTTATGGTGAAGGTGAAATTATTAAAGTTCAAATCATATGAAATCTGTGAAATTATCGTGTTTGAAAAATCTGGAAATTTTGATCTTCTCTGATTGATCATGTACG
>NC_142173.1:37146437-37241534 GCF_029865625.1 Vigna umbellata
AACCCAAACTTAAGAGATTAAAAAGTATTTTAGAAAATTATTGTTGTTTTCTAATTTTAATATATAGAGACTGCAATATGTATTTTTTTTTTAATTTGAGGAACTAGAATTTTTATTTTAAAACTTGTGAAGCTAAAACCAAATTTATCGTACGTTTCAAAGAAAAATGTAATTAACTTATAATAAATTTTGAAAATTGAGAAAGTAAAACTACATGTAGTGTTTATTTTATTAAAGTAAGTCGGAAATCTAATTTACCTTTACTCAACAATAAAATACACGTCACTTTTTATTTTATTTTACACATCCCCCATTTCAGAAGCAAAATCCCACAAAATCTATCCATTTATACTCCAATATAATCGATTTTTTACCTTTTTATAGTTAACATCTAATTATTAATTATGATGCTAATCATGTGCAAGATCCAACCATTTGATTCCTCATGCACTTTAATTTATAGAGGGCAATTATGACTTCCATAATAGAAAACTAAACAACTGTGAGCAAGTTAAAAGCATATATATATATATATATATATATATATATATATAAGGGGTAGTTTGTTTAGACAGAAAACAAGTGCTTTCAAAAAAAGTGATTTTTATAAAAGTAGAAATTGTTTTATGTTTATTTTGTTTATGTATCTACTTATTTAGATAAACTGTTTAAATAACTTATCAGAATAAGCAAGTTTTAATTTCTGCTTACTTTAATAAATAGATAAAAAATGGTAATAAGCACTTTTGTTTTAATAAAAATAGGTGCTTTTTGTTATAGATAAGTGAAAACAAACATATCATAATGTGTCGACCTTTTGCATTAACTAACTCATTTGATTTTGGGACAAAGACAACAGTGGTTTGTTATGATTGAACCCCTTTCAATTTCTTCTCAATGTTCTTCCTTTTGCTTTTCGACGAAAAAGTTGTAGTGTGCTTCCAGACACACACCTTCAGCAGAAACAAAAAACGCTTAAATTTGATGTAAAAGTTGTATTCTAGACCATGACTGGTACTTAAAGATGTCCATGGATGGTTCATGTCACTAGAGCTGCATGAAAGAAGATTCCAAATCTGAATCAGCTGCCATGTTGGACCCTCTCATTCACAAATCAGAGAGAGGAAAATTATGTGAAATGAAAAAGCAAAGGAAACTGCTGAATCTGGTTTCAAAAACCGACACAAAGTGGAACACTAAACATTAATTGGGTGATGAATCTGTCTGTGGTTAATGGTTATCCATATACAATTTTTTTTCCACTCCAACAACACTTGCTTTTGCTTTTGCTTTTTAAAAGCTAAAGATGACACCAAAGCAGTGTGTGTAAGTGTGTGCTGTGAATGTGAAGAAGAAAAAGTGTTAAGGGAAAGAAAGAGAACAACATTGGATGCTGCTAGTGTTGTTTGTTTTAGCTTTCTATGCTCTTCATTAGACAATTAATCTTATCATTCTGTGTTGTTTGTGTATAACCAGATAAACCTTTTAAGGTCTATGAAATGTTGTAATTTCTGTTTCCCTCTCATAGTGTATTTGGTTTCTTTCATTCATATTCTACTCCTCTAAGCCACTTCTCTCTCACAAAATGGCTACCCTTTCTTCGTTCAGTTTTGTACCCTTTTGCATGCTCTTGTTCCTTGTTTGTCTCACTAGTCCTGCTTGTGTTTCTTCACTTCAACTTTCCTTGAGAAGGCAAGCTTCAATCCTTGTTTCCATGAAGCAAGATTTTGGAGCTGCTAACTCTTCTCTCAGAAGCTGGGACATGTCAAACTACTTGTCCCTTTGCAGTTGGTATGGCATTCAGTGTGACCATGACAACAGGTCTGTGGTGTCAATTGACATATCAGATTTGAATGTTTCAGGGTCAGTTTCACCTGTCATCACAGGACTCTTGAGCCTTGTGAGTGTGTCACTCCAGGGAAATGGCTTCTCTGGGGAGTTTCCAAGTGACATTCACAAGCTACCAAGGCTGAGATTCCTCAACATGTCTGCAAACGTGTTCAGTGGGAATTTGAGTTGGAAATTCTCCCAGCTAAAGGAGCTCCAAGTGGTGGATGCTTATGACAATGCTTTCAATGGGTCACTTCCTCTGGGTGTCACTGATCTCCCAAAGATCAAGCACTTGAACTTTGGAGGGAACTACTTCTCTGGGGAAATCCCTCCAAGCTATGGAAACATGTGGCAGCTCAAGTATCTGTCCCTTGCAGGGAATGATTTGAGAGGATTCATACCAAGTGAGCTTGGGAATCTCACCAACTTGACTCATCTTTTCTTGGGATACTATAATCAGTTTGATGGTGGAATCCCTCCAGAGTTTGGTAAGCTCACCAATTTGGTTCATCTAGACATTGCAAACTGTAGCTTGACAGGTCCGATTCCTGTTGAGTTGGGAAACCTGAAGAAGTTAGACACTCTCTTCTTGCAAACAAATCAGCTGAGTGGTTCGATCCCTCCCCAGCTGGGAAACTTGACTGGATTAAAAGCTCTTGATCTATCATTCAACATGCTCACAGGAGGCATCCCTGATGAGTTCTCAGCCCTTCAAGAGCTTACCCTCTTGAACTTGTTCATAAACAAGCTGCATGGAGAAATTCCTCACTTCATTTCTGAGCTACCAAACTTGGAGACTCTCAAGCTTTGGCAGAACAACTTCACTGGAGTGATTCCTTCTAATCTTGGCCAGAATGGCCGGTTGGTTGAGCTTGATTTGTCAACAAATAAGCTCACTGGTTTGGTGCCAAAATCTCTGTGCCTTGGAAAGAGGCTGAAAATTTTGATCCTGCTCAAGAACTTTCTGTTTGGATCTTTGCCTGAGGATCTTGGTCAATGCCACACACTCCAAAGAGTCCGTTTGGGTCAGAACTACTTAACCGGGCCATTGCCACATGGGTTTCTCTATTTGCCTGAACTTTTACTTGTGGAGCTTCAGAACAATTATCTTAGTGGTGGCTTACCACAATCAACAAGCAGCACACCCTCCAAACTAGCACAGTTGAACCTATCTAACAACCGCTTCTCAGGGTTTCTTCCAGCCTCAATTTCAAATTTTCCAAACTTGCAAATTCTTCTGCTTAGTGAAAACAGACTCTGTGGAGAAATTCCACCAGTTATAGGGAGGTTGAAAAGCATCCTCAAGTTTGATATAAGTGTCAACAACTTTTCAGGTACTATTCCACCCGAGCTAGGTAATTGTGTCTTACTCACCTATTTAGATTTCAGCCAAAACCAGCTATCAGGTCCCATTCCTGTTCAAATTGCTCAAATCCACATATTAAACTATCTCAATGTCTCATGGAACCACCTAAACCAAAGCCTTCCCAAGGAACTTAGGACCATGAAGGGCTTAACTACAGCAGATTTCTCTCACAACAACTTCTCAGGTTCAATACCGGAGGGGGGGCAATTCTCAATCTTTAATTCTACATCCTTTGTGGGTAATCCTCATCTATGTGGTTATGACTCCAAGCCATGCAACCTTTCTTCAACATCTACTCTGGAGTCTCAAGAAAAAAAGAGTGCAAAACATGGGGTGCCTGGGAAGTTCAAGTTCCTTTTTGCATTGGCATTGTTGGGGTGCTCATTGGTGTTTGTAACCTTGGCCATAATCAAAAGTAGAAAGACTAGGAGGCACTCCAATTCATGGAAGTTAACAGCATTCCAGAAGCTGGAGTATGGGAGTGAGGACATCATAAGTTGCATAAAGGAAAGCAATGTCATAGGAAGAGGAGGATCTGGGGTTGTGTACAGAGGAACCATGCCAAATGGAGAGGAAGTGGCAGTGAAGAAGCTCTTAGGAATCAACAAAGGATCTTCTCATGACAATGGCCTCTCTGCAGAGATAAGAACATTAGGGAGAATCAGACATAGGTACATTGTGAGGTTGTTAGCATTTTGCTCAAACAGAGAGACCAATTTGCTTGTCTATGATTACATGCCAAATGGAAGCTTGGGGGAAGTGTTGCATGGGAAAAGAGGTGAGTTTCTCAAGTGGGACACTAGGCTCAAAATAGCTATAGAAGCTGCAAAAGGACTTTGTTATCTGCACCATGATTGTTCCCCTTTGATAATCCATAGAGATGTCAAGTCAAACAACATACTCCTCAACTCTGATTTTGAGGCTCATGTTGCTGATTTTGGGCTTGCCAAGTTCATGCAAGATAATGGTGCATCAGAGTGCATGTCTTCCATTGCTGGTTCCTATGGCTATATTGCTCCAGGTACTTTAAATATTCAACTACATATAATTGGAGAATCATGATTGGTAACTTCAGGTTATATCTTCTGGCTCAGTTCAATTTTCTAGCATCACTAACTTCAAGTTGAAGACATTATTACCTAACACCTAATAAAAACTATTGCATACTATAGTGTCAGCACACATGGTCCGAACAATTTTTACCTGAAGGTGAAAAGTTTGAGCTCTTCTTTTAAACTGAAAATCTTTAGTCTTAAATCTACTTTTGGTTCTCATTAACATGTCATTTTAATTAATAAAAAATATATATTTACTTGTTTAGTCCTCAAATTACAGTACCATACTGACAGATAAATATGTGACCTTGTAAGAGCTTTTCCCTCCAAAATATTTGGAGGACATAGCTGTTCAGTAAGTATGTTTGGCCAAATGAAATGAGTGAAAATGCTAGCATGCAACAAGAAGAATGATTATAGAGGCTCTTTTTTTCAAGGATAAAATAAAAATTTTCATGTGTTAAATGCACTTGTGATTGATTTTTTGGGTACAGAAATGGTTTTTCCCCTCCGTAGCCACTGTAGCATGTACTTGGTCTTTTTTATGGGACCACAATGTCCAACACCATGTACGTGGATTCCTAGACTGACCAGTAAAGGCTCCACTAACACAGAGGAAATTCTTTTCACTTTTATTTTTCACGCTAACTGGGTGTGTGCTTGCTTTTTTGCATGCCTTGAAACTACAAACCCTTAATCCAGAACAAATCACAGCCCTCCCTTTTTGACCATCTTCATATCAGTGACAGTCACTGAATGCACATTAACCAAATGCATATATTTTACCCCCCACAAAGTTTCAGATCGAGATCTATGATTCACTTTCTCAAAACCCCAGATGAAAAAGAAACCTGAAGAATTTAGGCACAAGACACAAGTTGGTTATCTTTTAGAAATTTCACTTGTTACTTTGGAAAATCAAAACGAAGCTTTTCCCTTTATCTGTAAAATAATGTTGGACTAGTCTTCCTTTAACTTACCCACTTTTTCCTCAATGTTAAATTAATAATTTCATCCTTTTACCTTATACCATTCTATTGCAACATTTAATTCCTAAAACCAGTGACATGGATAATGACCATCTAACATTATTTTATACATGTTTGTGTGAAAATTTAACATCATCATATATGTGTGTGATATCAAGTCTAGTAGGGCTACTTTACTGTTGAAATATTGCATTTTTTTAGTGGTTTTTATTTGTTACAGAATATGCATACACATTGAAAGTGGATGAGAAAAGTGATGTTTACAGCTTTGGAGTGGTGCTGCTAGAGCTCATAACAGGGAGAAGACCAGTGGGAAACTTTGGGGAAGATGGATTAGACATTGTTCAATGGATCATGATGCAAACAAATGGGAACAAAGAGATGGTGATGAAGATCCTTGATGAGAGGCTACATCACATTCCTTTGACTGAAGCAAAGCAGGTGTTTTTTGTGGCAAAGTTGTGTGTTCATGAACACAGTGTGGAAAGACCAACCATGAGAGAAGTGGTTGAAATGCTTGCACAAGCAAAACAACCAAATACATTTCAGATGCAGTGATCTAGAACAGTAAAAGAGAACAACTTCCAAAGAAAAGAATGACTTCTTCCTTGATACATATATCCTTTGTATTGGTTTCCAAACTAGTTTGTTAAATGAAATTTTAATGTTATTTTTCTTTTCCCTTTTACTTTACTGGCATCTCTTCAATGGGTGCAAGAGAGTCACTATAGTTTATATGGTTATGCATGGGAAAGCTAGAATTAATGTTAAACTGTCCATAGCTTGTTAAAAGTTTGTATAATACATAGGGATTTTGTTTGGAATGAGTAAACATTTATATTTTTACTTAATTACAGTTATTTGTTGATATATATTGATATATATATATATATATATATATATATATATATATATATGAATAAAGGAATTAAAAATAATGCCTGACAGATTACAGTGCGAATCTCTTTCATGTCAGAGAGTTTCTTTGGAAAGAAATATTTTTTAATTATAACTATTCTAGTGGTGATTTTTTTTTATGCCACTATTTTACAATGGGACATATTTTTCTCAAAGAAAAGATCTTTTATACAAAAGAAAAAAATCTTAAAACTTTTAGAATGTTTTACCAATTTTGTATCATGTTCGTTGAGTCACTAAAATAAATTATCGGCTAATGATTTTTTTTTGGGTTAAATATGTTTTTAGTCCCTAAACTATTGGCCGTTTCTGGTTTTCATCCCTCTTTTAAAATAAGATACAATCTGGTCCTCATTCTTTTCAAAACGTTCGTTTTAGTGCTCGAAACTTTGGTTTTAGTCCTCATTTTGTTGACTAAATGAGAACCAAATTTTAACGGTGTTAGTTTTCGAGGACTAAAACGAACGTTTCGAAAAGAATGAGGACCAAATTGTACGAAAGAGGGACGAAAACTAGAAACGACCAATAGTTTAGGGACTAAAAACATATTTAACCATTTTTTTTAACAAAAATACTAAAAAGATTTTACATTAAACTAAAAATCATAAATTTTTATAAATAATAATGTTTTTTTAATTAAATATAAAAATGCAAATATTTTTGTAGATAGCTACTAAACTTTAAGTGTACGTACGTTGTGTTCTGTTTTCCAGCCAAAATCACCTGCTCTCAAGGCAATGAATGAAAATATGAGACATGAGCGATGTGAAGTTTCATAAGCAAATTGGATTATAAGGTATTTGGATTGGGAAATAGATGTAGATGGACTTAAAGTGATGGAAAGAAGATTATAGTATTGTTAGGATTAAAGGATTTGAAAAGATAACGAAAAGATTTGAAAGGTAAGTTTCTCATACTTATAAATAAAAAAATGTTTTAATTGATAAAAATAAATAATTACCAATTTTCTCTTATTTAAATTTGATTTATATGTTTTTTATATTTCAATTAATTTAAATTAAATGATATAAAATACGTCTGTCAAATTTTATATAATAAATTACTACATTATTTAAATTTAATGAATTATATCCAACTAAAATTAATATAACCTAATTAAACAATATATAAGTATTATATATAACTAATAAATAATTATCACACAAGTATTTACTAAAATCACATATATAAGTAATAAATAATTACCATACAAACCTCCATGATTAACACCGTAACTATTTATTAACTAAAAAATAATAATATATTAATAAATATTTTATTAAGAATTAAGTGATATTTATCAACATACAAAATTAAATTAAGTAACAATTTTCATTATATTTAACCTCTTAAAAAGTAATAAACAATAAACCACCGGAACTACCACTTCTTCATATAAGATTACCAAGAACCACAGTTTTGGATGTCTTCCACCATGATAATGGTTAAAAATAATGTTATCTGTGATTTAATTTTGACACTAAATACATCTTTTTCTGTTTAGAAACTTGTTTGGAATCATGTTTTTCTGTTAAGTTGTGTGAATAAGAGAGTTGAGGTTGAATTTGATGGTTTTATGACTAATTTTCCTTGTTTTGGCAAGAAATGAGATAATATGGAAAACAGAGATGAAGTGTCATGGAGATGGAGCTCAGAAAGGCCTGAAAAAGCACTAGAAGGGAGGAGTGCTCGAAGCTTGGACGCCCTTTCTGGAGGCTTAAGCGCAAAAGAGTGTCGCTCACTGCCTGGACGCCCCTTTTGGGGCGCTTGAGCGTCAGAAGCACGAAGCTTGGGTGCCCCTTTGGAGGCTTAAGCGCATAAGAGTGTCGCTCACTGCCCGTGCACCCCTTTTGGAGCGCTTGAGCACTAGAAGCACGAAGCTTGGGTGCCCCTTTGGAGGCTTAAGTGGGGTGCTTGTGTAACACCCCAAATAATTTAAAGGGTATTACTCATAGTAAAGACTAAATTAATTTGATATCTGATATAAACAATCAAACTTTATTTCAATTCTTCTAAAATACAATTCCAAACTTGCAAACTTTAAACAATATAGTCTTCACCACTTAACATAAATTCGAAATTAAACTTATAAGTCTTACACAACATATTTTTCCAATGCAAATTTATTCTTTTTACAAAAATCCCTGAAAGTTTTTCCCCGCATCTCTCTCATCATCTCTAAGCTTTTTCAACCGCATCTGCAACATTATCTGCTCACATATAACATGAGTTATATGATCATAGCACAAACAAATAAGGGTAAGCCAACCATATCATACAATCATTAAACTTACTTATAATATAAATGTTTCAATCATGTATTTCTGCAATTTATAAATACCATTATCCCGATGTCATTAATTCATTCATTTTTTTTCTTAACTTCTTCAAAATCATCTTTCTCATTTTCATAAACCTTACAAGTATACCATGCTTACTCACAAAACCTTATGGTTAGACCGCTCTCTGCTTTACTTCCTTAAGCCTTACCTGTATACTATGTCTTACTTTCTGAAGTCTTATAGTCAGACCTCTCTTTGCCTGCTTCTATAAAACTTACGAATCATATGTTTATGTCAAAGCCTTATGGTCAATACCACTTTCTGCCTGCTTTCATAAAACTTACGAATCATATGTTTATGTCAAAGCCTTATGGTCAGACCACTTTCTGCCTGCTTTCATAAAACTTACGAATCATATGTTGATGTCAAAGCCTTATGGTCAGACCACTTCTGCCTGCTTTCATAAAACTTACGAATCATATGTTTATGTCAAAGCCTTATGGCCAGACCACTTTCTGCCTGCTTTCATAAACCTCGGGTGTTACTTTGCTCATATCAAGCTCTCATGGTATAAACCGAACATACTACTCCCAGTAGTAAAAATCATTGCATAAGTAATGATTTCTTATATCCACTCCAACATTTCATAAAATCAACAATTCATATCCTCTTATCCACCTAACTCAATCATGTTCATTCTTTAATCATGAATTGACAATAACCCGTTTTGGTGTCAATAAATTAAACATATTGCCTGATATCATACTTCATATTATAAACTCATTTTTCCCACAACGAGTATAACTCAACATATTTTCACCAATCAAAGGTCATAGATCAGCCAAGATACATCAACATATCTTAGGAACTACATACTAAAGTTTGGGCTCAATGTAATGGTAAATGAAATATATATGAAGTTTTTACATGATAACTTAAGAACAAAAAATATAGTGTTCATCATACTTTTCAAAATTTCGAAATTTATTTCTCAACACATAGACTTCTAATTACGAATCTGAACGGTCAAATTATAGTAATATATCTTAGGAATCATATATCAAATTTTCAGGTTGATCTAACGGTCAAATAGAACAGAATTTATATTTTACCGAGAGGACTCAGTAACACAATAACAGGGGTAATTAATTTACTCAAACATGTAGAACTTATTTCTCCAAGTACAGACTCTTAATTAATGATCCGAACGGTCAAAGTGAAGAAATAGGTCTTAGGATTCATATATTAAAATTTTAGCTAAATCCAACGGTAAAAACAATTAAAAGGAATGTTTTACCACAGTAACTCGAAAATAAGAAAAATTATAATCATGAAAACTAAATTTACACAAGTGAATAGATAACTACCATAACCAAAATTTTAACATGTTCATAACTCATATTCATGATCATAATATGTATAAATATCATATGTAAGAAAGGATTAGCTCCCCTACCATCAAAATAATCTTAATATAAAAATTCAGGGAAAACAAGAAGTTGAATCTAGCAGAGCCGGTTAGACAACTTCCCATTATTCCAGAAAGATACAATAAAAAAAATAGATAACACAATAAAATTTCTGGGGAAACAAGAAGTTGAATCTGGCAGAGCCGGTTAGACAACTTCTTATCCTTCCAAAAATACAATATAAATAAATAAGAAATAAAAGGTCTGGGGAAATAAGAAGTTGAATCTGGCAGAGCCGGTTAGACAACTTCTCATCCTTCCAAAAATATAATATAAAGAGATAAGAAACAATAAAAGGTCTGGGAAACAAGAAGTTGAATCTGGCAGAGCCGGTTAGACAACTTCTCATCCTTCCAAAATTGCAAAAGGAATAACTAAATGTTCTAAGTAATAATAACGTACAATTAGCATAACAGAATCAATATCACGTTTTACAACCATCAAACTTGGGTCTCATCATAGAAGCATGTTCTCATTCAAAATTCAAGATCATCCAGAAACAAAATACTCCATATTCAAGATTTAGGATTAGACAAAAAGCAAAGTATTGTATACTCAAGATTCAAGAGTGACTTCCCTTACCTGATTCTCGCTCCTTTCTGAATGAAGAGCACTTCTTCAGAAGCTCTCGCTACCTTCTCTACAACTCATATTCTATTCCTAATATCTCCTTATTTTTGACAAAAGTTTTACTCAATTTCACTCTCCTCCCCTAAAACTTCATTTCTCACCCCTTTTTATAGTTGAAATTAGGGGTTACTGTAGTAGTACTGTAGCTGCACTACAATTACTGTAGCAGTACTGTAGCTGTACTACAATTACTGTAGCAGTACTATAGCTGTACTACTATTCACTGTAGCGGTACTGTAGCTTGTACTACGTTTTTCCTGTAGCAGTACTGTAGTAACACATGATTCACGAGGTATTTTTACTGTAGCACTGTACATATTTTACTGTAGCACTATACGTATTTTACTGTAGCATTTATACATAAAATTATTTTTTTATTTCAAAAATATCTAGTATCTTAATTACAACAAATTTCAAGGGTCTTACAGCTTGAGCGCCAGTGACACGAGCCTGGGCCTTGTTTCTGTTCTGTCTTCGCTCTATTGAAAAGACCTAGACGTCCTAGGTTTTGTATCTTTGGCAGGAGGAGCACAACAACACACTCTTCACCCCTTGGGGGTAGATTTAGGGATGTGACAACTCTCCTATTCTCTTTCTAGGGTTTTTTCTATCTCATTCTTCTCCATTATTCATCTAGTTTCACCATGTTTATGGTGAAATAAATTCTATTTGTTGTTGGAGGATGATGTAACCTTGTGAACTCTCATGTATTTGAATTGATTCTTAATAATATATGCTTTTTTTCATTAATTGTTAGAGTAATTCATATTTGATTATTGCATGCTTTGCGTGATGTATGAATTGCATGAGTGCAGGGATGTTCCTTACAATTCAAGTTCTTGTTGAATTACTCCCAAGAGTAATACTTCTCAGGGATGGGGGTATGAGTCTTGGTCGTCTTAAGCTCTTGATCTTCATAATTAATTACTAATAATGCTAGGAATTGTATGAACTGGTAATTAAGGACAAACTTATTTCGCCGAGGGATCGAGTTTAAGTGATTTAGTGATTGACATTAATATTAATGCATAAAGAAGAATTCTTACATACATGAGAGGGAACTTGGTGAAATCTAACCCCAACAACATACTCATCTCATATTAAAAACAACATTCGTTCATCACTGTGCTATTCTGCTATTGATCAAACTGCATTCATATTTAATTTTCTATTTTTGCATTTGAAACCAATGATCTTGTTTTCTTTAAGTCTTAATTAATCAAGTTATCACACGATTGTCTAGTGCCGAGAGTCCTTTGAGATACGATACTTGGTCTTACCATTTTATATTACTTGTGCGATTCGGTACACTTATCGATTCATCAACAAATTTTTGGCGTCGTTGCCGGGGATCAAAATGTTGTTAACACACCACACACGAAGAAAAAAGAAATAATATATTAAACATTTCATAAACAATAAAACTACGATATAATAAACAATAAAAGAATATATATATATATATATATATATATTATATATATATATATATATATATATATATATATATATATATATATATAGAAAACAAAAAAAAAAGCTCAGTTTCAGCTCGAGAAGACTCATAAGCTCAACAAGCTCAGTTTAGCTTCATAAGCAAGCTTGACAAACAAGCTTGACAAGCTCAGTTTTAGCTTGACAAGCTTGATTTCAATGATAATTTAATTAAATACATAGAAACAATTCTCTCGCAAACATAATCGATTCTATGATTCCATGTGAAAGAATATAATCGATTCCGCTACATGTTTTGAGAAAATGGGATCAATTCAATCTCATGTTTATTTCATCAAATACATAGAATCGATTTGCGTGCAACCATAATCGATTCTATCATACCAATGAATAAATAAACTATATTCTATCATACCTAATGAACAAACAAAATCGATTCCATTTTATTTCATGACTAGATCATCACATTCACAATAATCTACGTCATCTTCCTTGACACGAAATCAATTCAACCAAATACAATCAATTCCAAGGGTTTGGAATTTCTTCCATACAATTCCAGAATTTATTCCACTAGCACCCACAATGTGTATGAACTTATAAATGGGAAATAATAGATTCTGGAAAGTTTTCTCACCTAAAGAACCTTGTGTGTGGACTGAACTGAGAACACTACACCTTTGTTACCAATGAGGAGCATTGGTCTCTTGATGATGTTACAAAGTGAAAAATATGAAGACCCTTGTTGTATTCAGTTTAAAAACATTCCTGTAGAATAAAATGTTAAAAATTGGAAGGCGGAGAGAGGTTGAGCCGAACGGTGGACAATAGTGAGAGAGAAGAAGAAGAAGGGCACTGAACGGTGGAAAGTTGTGAGAGAGAAGAAGAAGGGAGCCAAATGATGGAAGGCGGTGAGGAACGAGGTGAAGAACTAGAGCCGATCGTTTGAAGAGTTAATATCGTAACTGTTCCAAGTCTCGCATATAATCGATTATCACTTACAATAATCGATTATCATTGGCAGTTGTAATACGTCTCTTCAGTTTCAGACCAGTAGGCTATATATACTTTTGTCAAACTCTTTGGAGGATTAATCTATGCCATTAGAGAATACAGTTTGTTTGAGGAAGTTCTCAAGTGATAGTGTTTACTCTTGTCAAGTCTTGTGAATAGGAGAAACTCGCGCTTTGTGTGTCAAAGGTCGGAGTGATTCTCTTCAAGTTAGCAGAGTTGTCTCTTCCGGTTCGTTTGTTGAAGGAATGTTCTTCTGTTCGTTTGTCGAACAAAAGGTTTTTGCTATTTTTAATTTCTATTCATCCTATGGTAATTGGTAAACTGATTTTAGTGAAACAGTTAATCACTCTTTATAGTGATTAACAACTTGACGTAAAATCTGTTGATTCGAACCTTGATAACAACTTCACATTAGCTTTGATACAACCTTCTAAAATAAAGTTTTCGAAAGAGGACATCTATTTTATTGGAGACCTCCCTTCTTTTAATGACTTTACTAATATTGTGGTAGTGGATTGACTGAGGGCGACTCAAGGGCTTGTGAAGCCTAAAACAAACTTAAAATTGAGTTCTTTTAGTTAATTTTTTGAGCTCTTTTAATACAAAATTATCTATTAAATTGTTATAATTAATTTCATTTAACTTTCACACTATTTTACCATCCTAACCTGTGTTAATTGCTTATTTAATTAAATATTTCATCTCCATGATTCACAAGTTAATAGTTTCACAATTCAATCTAAACAAAAATTCAAGCTCTCATCAAAATATATGCATTAAAACTCTCTAAACCCATACATGAAAAGTAAAAAAACAAAACAAAACCGAACAAAAGATACCTTTTTAATCCTAATACAAATTGAACAAATAGAATAAAAACGGCATCAATATAAATACAAAGAAAAACATACTAATTAAAAATAAGAATAAAAATATTGCTAAAATCTCAATAAAAGATCTCTAGAAAAAGCAAGGAGAGACAATGAATGAAATCAGTAAATGAGAAGTCACATAAAAATAAAAGAAAAAAATAAAAACTGATTTCAAGATAATACGATAACTAATAATTCTTTTATTTTCTAATCCAAATTATAATTTATTGAATTTTTTTCAACTCATTAAATATAATTTCTAATAGAAATAAAATTAATAGTGATAATAATTTAATTAAATTTTAGTCTCATCAAATATAAATTTATATTTAATAAAGGTATATTATATACTAAAAAAAATTGAAGTTTCTTTTTTCTACATATAATTTTATAATTAATTTAATAGAAAAATATTAATCTTAAAATTTTTTTAGGCTTTAACTTTTGGAGACCTACATCGAGTGTGTTTTCTATATAAAAATAGTATTATAGGCAAGTGGTGGAACTATTAATAATGCTTGAAAATGTATTCGAGATGTTTGAGCCATGGCAATACTAAGAATTGAATTCACTTGCTTTATAATAATTGTTACCACAACACTCTTCGTATGAAACCATTTTAAGGCTATTATTGGATAGTCTACGTCACCTTCTCAATTCTTAGAGTACGATTTATTTATCTATTGAACAACTACGTTATGCAAATTGGTTTCAAAATAAAATTTGACCTTGTATTATGACCAATTATTATTTTATTGAAATTTACATTTTACAAAAATTAGTAAATCGTTATGGCCTTATTGAGTTTCTGATATGAAGAACTGGCGGAGTATTAACATCCAAAGATGAATATTTACAGAGTATCGGAGAAGAAATGTAGATGAAAATTTCAATTTTCGACATGCAACCTTTGCTCATAGCAATGAAATAATAATAAAATAAAGAGTAATGAAAGGAGTGTAAACCTGTATCTATATAGCTACTAAATTAAGAAAATGAGTTATATATTTTCGTAATTTAAAATTTCAAGTCATATAATGCTTTGAATTTTAATTTAAACATTGGTGACCCTCACTAATACCCATGAAAAATATTTATAATTTTATTACTAATAAAAATATATTTCTTTAGAAATGAAAAATATAATAAGTTTATAATATAAAATGTGGAAAGTTAAATAAGAAATTTTAGTAGCTTAATTGGTAGAAAATTTTGGTGATGAGTTCAAACTCTTTTTTACCTTTTTGTAAAAAAAAAAACGAAAAAGTAAAATAAAATTTAAAATATTGATAATAGAGAAAGCATTCAGATTTGAAGGCATTATTGAGGAATCCATTATGTAAGTGGTGATTAAGAAATTAATATAATAAAATAATATTAAAATAATAAATAATATTAAAACAATTGATGAATAGTAAAATTTTTGGACTATAAATAGCCATGAGGGGGAGACTATTTTGCGCAAAGAGAGGAAGAATCAAGTGAGAAACATTGAGAAATAGAGTTAGGAAGAAATTTTTAGTTGCAAGAAAGTAGAGGCTCTAGAGGATTTTTCGGAAAAACAAATTCGGAGCAAGAGAATTCTAGAATAGAGGTAAGGGGAGCTAACCTTTCTAAGCTTTTATATTATGATTTAATATTGTTTTATTACTATTCATGTCTTGAAATTCTGTGTGAATACTGTTAATGCTTACTGTATATTTATTTATATTGAATTTTTGTGTTAATATTATATGCTGTTATTTTGAATGTGGAAATAAGAAATTTGTTAAAACTAGTTGAGGAACACTTTGGCTAAGGAAAGATTTGGTACTTAAGTTGTCCATTGTGACGCACCTCTCTTTCCTGGAAGTCTACTCGACAAGTTTTTAACTTAAATCTTGTTGAACAGATTATGTACTGTTAAACTATTGGGCAATCAGAGTCTAGAACACCATAGGACAGTTTGGATGACTTAGATAAATAAATGGTGACTTATTGAGAGTACTTTATTGGTAGGATAGAGGAACCTTAAAAACTTGAGTTGGCACATCCCTGATCATAGAGCAGTCCTGGTCTAATCCAGTCAGTTGTGACTAGTCATATGTGCTGGCGTCGAAGATGAGTTTGATGCGTTCAGACATTGGGTTCTTCTCAGATGACCAATTGGGCAAGTTGGGCTAGTCTAGATGAGTAAATTAGAACTCGTTAGGGTTAGAAAACTGAGTAAAGTCATTAGCAACAAGGTATAATTGAAATTGGGTCCTTAGTTTAATAACATTAGAGTTTTAATGAAAAGTTTGGTAGTGATCACTTTAGAATCATGTTAATGTCACTTTAGGAGCGCCTATACAAGTTTAACTAGGTATGAAATATGAGTTAGGGGCATTATAAGTTGGAAGAAAGGTCTAGAAGTGGTAAGGAATGGTTGAGTAGATAATTCTGCAGAAATTCCGTTCTACTGATTATGCAGAGTCGCTATGTGAGTTGTCTCGCATAGAGAGACCCTGTAGAGGGTGCTCTCTGTCTGGGTTCTCGCATAGTGACCTGTGTGCGCTATGCGAGAGGTTTGAAGTGTGATGTATGCTGCGACTTAATTCGCTATGCGAATTAAGGTGTGTGCTGTGCGAGATCCTCTTGTCTCGCCTTTCGAATAGGATGCGCTGTGCGACTCCTATTGGGTCAAGTCTCTTCTTTTGATGTCTTTGATTGGATCAATTGCTTGGAATGCATAGTATAATGTGATTTATGTGGAAAGTATGGGAATGTATGAGATATGTTGGATTCACTGTGATAATATGATGGTATTTGGTTATTCATGTCTTGGGTTAAGTTTCAAAGTGACAGTATGGTTCATGGACGTAATTCCATGATCCTCAAGGAGAGGATACATGGTGGTGATCTGGTGGTGTGTGGAATGATTCGCATGGTAGCTCAGTCTTGGGGGTTTTCCCGATGCTCCAATGGTCTTTCATTCTCAAGTAGAGAGGATTGATCCATGTGGTGAGGAGTAGTAGGAGGACCTAGTCTTGGGTGCTTCCAGTATGGCCCAAGGTGAGTGATAACGGACTAACCTCATGAGTGTGGTAGGGTGTGGGAACCCAAGTTTCATAAGCCACCGTGAGTGCATAACCCGCCATAGCTCGGTAATCATTCTAGTCCGGACGAGTCGGTTTATAAAGTAACAAGTCTTGTGAGGTCATTTTACCATGTTTGAGTGATTTTTGCATGTCGTGTGAGGTTGAATAACATGCTTTTTATGTCTAGCTCACCCTTGCTTGTTTGTGTTGCTTGTGTATGATTCTTTTGCGATGATCACCCACTTGGGTGGGAGTAGATGGCGAGGAGGATACTTTGGAAACAGCTCTTGATGGAGACGGCAGTGCTACAGCTTAGATTTGCTAGCTTTTATTTGCTAGCTTTGAAGAACTTTTGTGCATTTAAAGTTTTAAATTCTCTGTAATTTCCAGGAAAAAACTCTAATACTCTAGTTGTCAATTCCACACTATTCTAAGGATGACTGTAATCCTTAATTACTCTTGACTGCTTTCCTATATTATGTAATGATGATGTCTTTATTATATATGCTTTCTATATATAATTGGGATGTCACAAGTATAATAGTAAAATGACGAATATTTTCCCACTAAATATTTGTTAGACCAAATTTTTATATAAAAAATTTTAAGAGACAAAGATATGAAAAAAATGGATGAATTTCTTGATAAGTTAAAATTAACATATACATGACTTTAAAATTAAAAAAAAGCAATTAAAAATTATATGAGAACTTAAGCAAATTAGATCTACCTAAGTAATTTTAATTTATAGATAAGTCCATTTCCATTTTTTATGGAAAAATTCTCCAACAGCAAGATAATTCATTATAAATGATCATATTTAAAAAAATAAAATTTATTATACCATTATAATATTACTAAAATAAACATTACATATATGATAGAATAAGAATTATAAATTTTTAATGAAAAAAATTTTTCAGTTAGAAAACAAAAGAAACTATCTATACTGCTGCTTCACTTCCGATCTCATGTTGAGACAACTGAAACAATGTCTTCCCTAAGCTCATACCATTCAAAGTGACCATTGTAAAGAAGAAAACACACACAGACAAACAACACAAAAACAAATGTAAACTAGAGTAAACAACAACATCCTAAAACAATTACTAAATCAATCATGAAATATAATTTCAATACAAGAAATCACATATACTACACATTTAACTATCAATAGACTTGACTCATCCGGATATAGTATGAATGTCAAAATATTGGTAGTCTGTGCACTTGTAATGGTAATATTGTTGGCTGAAACCAAGCTACCATACAAGGTTAGTCCTTTTCGGTTGCCTAGGGCCATGATCAAAGCCTATAGACAAAAACCTCTCCCTACTTGAGAATGAATGATCATTAGAGTGTCGGAATAGACCACCAGTCCGAAGCTCCATACATTCATACAACCACAACACAAGCACAACCATGTAACCTCTCCACGAGTCATGGAATTACATCGAACAACCATTCACTTCATTCATAAACTTTTCATCACAACATTCATATGCATCATTTCCATTTACATGTAAATCATATACAAATCCATTCATTTTACATTCACTAACATCATATAAAATCACTAATTATAATTCAAAGAACCATAATCAACCAAACAAGTCATTAGAAGTCACAAATAATACAATTTTCTTTAAGGTATCTTAATACCCACATTTAAGTAAGGAAAATGGCTTGGAAACCCTCACCAACAGCTTCAGAAGGGTCCAAAACAACCTAAAGAACGTCCAAAACTGATACTTGAAACCCTGAATTGGTATTTCCAAAACCTGAAAAAGAAACAAAAACTGGTGCAATAACACTCAACCCTCAGAAGCTACCCAACCACTGAAATGGTGGCGCTCAGTGTTAGAAAACCGGTGCTCAACGCGGGCACCCCTTGAGTGGTGGCGCTCAACGCCAGAAAAATACCCCCCAGCGCAGTTGACAACACATTGTTTTCATGGACTTTGATGCACTTGAAACTTGTTCTAATGATAAAATGAAATCCTTATACACTAGAATTGATGAAAAATCATATTTAGAATTAAAAAAAGTAACAATTTGATCATTAGACCCGAAATTAGGTGCATTAAGTCCATTTGATAACTCCAAAAGTACCTAAACTCAAAACAACACTTTCTAATCCCTAAATCAGTTTACCAACTTCATAACCAAGTCTAATTACGCTTGTTAACACCCTTTAACACCTCAATTTCCTTCCAAATTTGCTGTTTCAAAATCTCACCATACAAAACCTCATTTTTTAACCAAAAACACTTAATTACTCATCCTAAAAACAACATTAACCATTCTACACTTTTTTTTTCATTGATAGCTTAGACAAGTCCTAATAAGTCTTCTAATACACTTTCAACTGTCAAATGCAGTCTCCACTGCTTATTTTAAATTCTCACTAGTCGAAACCTCCTTTTTATACTAAATATACCTCAAACTGCAACAATAATCCCCTTACATGTTTCATACCAGATTTCATTCAATTTAACAATGCTAACAAGTCTAAAATAACCTCATAACAACATTGAAACAATTCCTTCATCACTCCAACACCTACTTTTAAAATTCACCCATCAAAACTCCTATTTTATCCTTAAAACCTAAGCAAAAGAACACTTCTTTAAACCAATCACTTTGCATTCAGTTCCAAACATTAGAATAACTTCATTACACATAATCAATACAATTTTAAACATCACAAATATACAATTCTAACATACCAACAAAACATCTTCAAATCATCAACTACATATAATCTTTATATACCCAAACATATGAATTTCTCCAAATCTAACTACTATAAATAAAGATACAAATTCTTATAATATAATCACAAACTAAAACAAAAATTCTAGCTTCCTTTACCTTAGAAAACTTCTACAGCTCTAAAAACCCCAATCGTTGCTTTTACCGCAAGAAATTCCTAGAAAAGCCTACAAATCACTAATTGGTGATTGGAGACAAACTTTAGAACCTCGATTGAACCAAGAATCAAGGGGAAAACACTTTTGACACATGGAAAACAAATTTCCTTGCACGATCAAGAAAGGACAAATATGATAGAAACTTACTTGCTCTATGAGAGAAAGTGATCAGCTAGAAATATAGACCTCGTCACCGTGATTGATTTGACACATCCTGATCGTCAAAGAAACGACTCAGGAGTTAGAACTCTTAGAGAGAAGGTTGAAAACTCCACATAAATGGTTTCTAAAGTACAATTTAAAATAATGAAACTCGAATATAATAAAACCATTTAATATTAAAATAATCGAGTTTCACCATTTTTAAACTACCACCACTTTTAAAATATCATTTACATTACTAAATGCTTAAGTGCCATAAAAATCTAAAATCATGTATATATATTATTACATGGATTTTTACTCACAATAATATAACCAAAAAAAAGTAATTTTATTTTAATGGAGACATTCTAAATATCAAATGGTTTTTTATACTATAGACGGATTTTAATATTTTAAAATTTATTTATTTATTTTTTAAATATTAAAATAAGTGTATTTTAAAGTTATAATGGACAATACAAAATGTCATAAGAGAATTATATCAGAATTTAGACTTTATGAAATGAGTAATAATTTTTCATACATAAAAGTAAAAGTATAAAAGTAAAAGTTGATTGAATACAAATCGAAGAAATGGTGATGAATGGTATAGTAGAAAAGTTGTTGAGATATTTTTGGTGCCTAAGACCTAAAAGATATAGAATTAGCAGTTTGAGAAAGGGAGGAAGTGAAAGTAGCAGAAACCGAAACCGAAGGTAGCAATGAAAGGAAAGAAAGAAAAGACGAAGAAAACGTGAAAAGAACAGAGTGATAGGGAAAAAGGTCTTACGTGGAAACTTTGGAAGAACGAAAGCGATAGCTACCACTCTCATTTCCCACAACTCAGCTGTGGCTCACATTGTTTTATCTCTTTATCTTTCATCCTCCTTTCTTAGCCTCAACCTTCATCATTCTCATATTCTATGCTTTAGTTACCTATCAACTTCATTTCACATTCTTGCTTATTCTAATTTCATATTAAAATTCAAAGAGTAAATATATATTTCACTGTAAATTTTAACATAAGGGTAAGCATGCATCCAACTTATTGATATCAGAATTACTAAACTTTTAGTATTTTACTTCACTTAATATCTTAAAAGACTTCTTTCTACAGTATATAGTTAGACATATTACTATATCAAAACTATTCAAAATCAGAAAAGTGGTTTTTTTCTTCTCTTATATAAAAGACTATTAGATATCATGATTTATTTTTGGTATAAAATATGTGTGTTTGCATGTATTGTTTATTCTTATTTTGACTGTTAGAGATTTGAAAATGTTGTGAATAATCTGCAGAGTTGATTTGAATCCAAATAAATTAAGCAATAAGATCCTTGACTTATATATTTAGATAGGTATTATCCATCAAATGACACCGGTTCCATTTATTGGAACCTCTGATATTGTTTAAAAGCAAAGCAAAACTATTTCCATACTGATATCGTGTGAGATTGGTTGTCTTACAAATATATATTATGTGAATGATGATAATGATAAAAATTAGAAGGCAATGGAGGTGCAAGAAACTTGGAATATGGATAACCTTTTGGCTTTTAGAGATGAAGCTAAATTGTTGATATGATGTGCCATTTCACAGCCAAAACTGAGAGGTTCCCTCTTCAGCCATTCTCAGCCTCAAGGTTCAAAGTTTCTCCCTCTTATCTTCTACCTGTGACATGGCCTGGCCCCACCTTAGCATTTCATTGGTTCACCATAGCTCTTCATCATAAAAATTCAATTTTCCCATTTATACTTTTATATAATAAGGTTCTAACAACACCAGACACACCTCCTGCTTGCTTCTGCCACATTCCTCAAAAACTCTGTAAAGCTCCTCCTTCCCACCTATACTCACTTCTTCTCATTCTTTTTTCATATACATATATATTATGTTGTGTGTGTGTGTTTAGTTGGCTCTTTCCATTGGATTTTGGTAAGAATGATTTCAAACTCATGCTCTGTGTTATTATCTTTACTGTAAAATTGGCTTGGAAGTGGAAAAATCAAGTGGGGTGATCGGTAATCACAGTTTTCTTCATGTTTTAATTTAGTTACTGGTGTGCAAGTTTCAACTCAAAGCAGGTCTTTCCTCTTGTTCTGTCCACCAATATATTCTGCTGTGTTTTCTTCATTATACAGTGTGTTTTGTTATAATCTTGTTCTCAATGAATTTTCTGAAAGCAGGATTCAGTTGTGCATCAGTTCTAATATTTTAAGATGATGATTTCAGTTTTTCTTATTAATTGCAGAAAAGGGTGTCTAAAAGATAGACACAGAAAGCATATTTTGAATGATAAATGTAAAAGCACAACAAAGCTGTTGATGAAACAGGATACTTTTTATTATTTTTTTCTTATATTATGGTGCTGTTAAAGGTCATCCATACAGTTACATAATGATAAGAATTAAACAGTTTCTGTTCTCTCCTTGAAATCAACTTTGTGTAACTTAACTTCTGAACTAGGTTATTTTAGCAGTTAAACATGAATTTCCTGTGTTATTAGTTGGAAAACTCATTAAGGTTCGTGTTTCTGTCACAAATCTCCTCAAGTAAGGAACAATAAAACAGTAAATAGCAGTGCATGCACAAAGTTTATGATAAAAGATTCAGAAGGTGGTTAAAGCTGACTTTTTGATGGATTTTGTTTAGGGGACTCTTTGTGGGAAAATCCAAAAGAAGTGGTTGAAATTTGAAGCAAGAGAAGATGGACTATTTCAATGCACCAGGAAGAAACCACCTCTTTGTTCCAGGGCCAGTTAACATCCCTGACCAGATCATTAGGGCCATGAACAGAAACAATGAGGACTACCGCTCGCCAGCTATTCCTGCTCTCACAAAAACTCTGCTTGAGGATGTCAAGAAGATTTTCAAGACCACTACTGGAACCCCATTTCTCATCCCTACAACTGGTATGCATAAACAAGCCACACTGATCTTAGTGTTGTTATGTCTATACTTTTTTAGTTTCATAAACTCAAGGTATAAGTGACTTTTTACTTCAGTCCTTAACATTTTCTGTGTATGCTGAAAATTAATGAAGAATCTATCTTGTATGCTTTGAAAATGTTAAGGATGAAGTGCATGTTTTTCATATCAGGGATTATGTTCTAAATAACAAAAATTTAAGGGTGTGTTTTGCAATTTTCATAAAATCAATTAGGGTGTATTATCTTAATGATGAGGATGATACTAACTTTAATGGTTATACTTTTAGGTTAAATTAACCAGAGCAAGTCCTTGAACTATTTGAAAATTTTAATTAGCTTAGCAGGCTCAAAAGTATAATTAGATCTTTGATATAGTAATATTCCTTTCAGTTGAGTCCCTGGATTAAAATCACCACAAATTGTCATTTTTTATCACAAACCAATTTCAGAGATCTAACACAAAATTCTTACAAAATCAAGGACCCAGTTATAGTTTTTTATATTAGATTTGAAAGTTTACATTATTTATTCATGAAAATAATGGCAAGACTCCTATACAGTAATCTAGAATAATGATTGTTCTTTTTCTTTTATATCTTTACTGTTCTTGTGTATGGGTGTTTGGGAGATGATTACAAGCATAGAGAGTAAGGTGGTTTAAGAACAGTTAGTTTGTTATTCACATGGTTATAGTTTACTAGTTCTCTTGTTATTGAGTAATGGTTTTGGATATGGTTCAGGTACTGGTGCTTGGGAGAGTGCTCTCACAAACACACTGTCTCCTGGGGATAGAATTGTATCATTCCTGATTGGTCAATTCAGCTTGCTTTGGATTGATCAGCAGCAACGTCTGAATTTCAATGTTGATGTTGTGGAAAGTGAATGGGGCCAGGGTGCTAAGCTTGATGTTCTGGAATCAAAGATTGCTTCAGACACTGCACACACTATAAAGGCAATTTGCATTGTCCACAATGAGACAGCAACTGGGGTCACCAACAACTTGGCCAAAGTGAGACAAATTCTCGGTGAGTGTTTCATCTAATGGACTTAAATCATAACTTTTTCTCATTTAATATCCACATCTGTACCATTTTATTCTCTATACACTGAAAGACCCAAAATCATCATTGTAGACTAGTTTCTCCCTAAGTACTTTGAAAGGGAAAAATAAGAAGATAAAAATGAAATAGCTCAATCCACAATATGTCAGAATTCTAAAATATTAGCTTTTTCATTCTTTTTTTTCTCCTTGAAGTGTTTATCTGGAGATGTTCATCCAAACAGGTCATTTGTCTTTGGTCTTTGATGTTCAAAGATATTAATGTTCATGACTGCTCTTGGTTCCATTGAGAACATATTTTTGGTTGGCAGTTTTAGCTGTTTGTTTTCTTTTGTCCTATAACATCTATTATACTTTTGAAGGACTACTTAGTTTAGTATTTTGTCTAAACACATAACTGCTCTGTACTTACTGAATCACGCATATAACTGCCAAACTGTTTATCTCCAAGTAATAATCATAGTGAGACATGTTGCATAGGTTATTAGCATTTAACTTGACTCCGTTGATCTTGATGGGTTATGTTATAGAAGACGGTATTGATTGGGAGATATTATATATATATGTAGATGACATGAGTTTAACCCATATATATAAGGAATCAATACCACTTTTAATCTAAGACCTTAAGACAATAAGTTCATGGATTTTTCATCTAGTGTTTAATTTTGTCTTTTTTATCCAACGTGAAACTGTGAGTCACACTTGGATTAATCCCAACCGATCTAAGTATGCATCTGAAACTTTACCAAATTATTCACATGCAACACCACTGGTGAACTCAAATGATATGTTGACATAAATTCTGTCGTTCTTTGATGAAAATGTGTTCCTAGTACCTCTTCCAGGTCTGCAAATGTATCAAACATTTGCATTAACCAGCTGTTGGATTTTTAATGTTGTTTTTTCCTTCATGAAAAGATTCTGACGTTGTTTCTTTGGACACTCAGATTCCTACAGGCACCCAGCACTCTTCATTGTTGATGGAGTGTCTTCCATTTGTGCACTTGATTTCCGCATGGATGAATGGGGAGTAGATGTGGCCATAACTGGCTCTCAGAAAGCCCTTTCCCTTCCCACTGGGATAGGAATTGTGGTTGCAGGACCTAAAGCTATTGAGGCCTCAAAAACTGCCAAGTCACTCAGAGTTTTCTTTGACTGGAAAGACTACCTGAAATTCTACCAGTTAGGAACCTATTGGCCATACACTCCTTCCATACATTTGCTGTATGGTCTGAGAGCTGCTCTTGATCTGGTTTTTGAAGAAGGACTTGAAAATGTGATTGCAAGGCACAATCGTTTAGGCACAGCAACCAGGTAAGCCATGATGGTATGCTAGTCCAAAAATGGTTACAATGAAATTCAATGTATGTGTTGGTTTATGATTGAATGATATCAGTGTTTACTTGAAAAGGTTACTGGTTTTGACAAATGATCAAAGGTTTATCTAAGTAGACAATGGTTTTGGCTTTAGGTTATGTGTATAAGATAATGCATGTGAATGCAGACTTGCTGTAGAGGCATGGGGTTTGAAGAATTGCACCCAAAAGGAAGAGTGGCACAGTGACACAGTGACTGCTGTTGTTGTTCCTTCTTACATTGATAGTGCTGAAATAGTTAGAAGGGCATGGAAGAGATACAATTTGAGCTTAGGTCTTGGACTGAACAAAGTTGCTGGGAAGGTTTTCAGAATTGGGCATCTTGGCTACTTGAATGAGGTAATGTTGATTCCCAAAATAATTCTCAAGTCAAATGAAAAGTAATCTTTGAATAATCAATATACTTATTTACAAAATTTCATTTGTTAACTACTCTAAATCAGTATTTAAAGGCTCATGTTAAAAAATATCATAAGTCTTTTCTTTTTCTTGATCTTGATTGTTGGATGTATTACATACAATATTGCCATCCTAGCTTTGAAGAACTTTCTGTCCAACTTCAATCGTTCAAGCTTCAAAACTGTGATAGGGATAGTGCATAAGGAAACAACATCAATATATTTATAGTTTTTTTTTAATATGGTGTTAACTTTTTCATATATACTCAACGTGAAACTTAGAATTACTTAAATTTTGAATTGTTTGAGATACCAAAACTCTTTGGTAATGTCTAACATGATTTATTAAAATAAGAAAAAACATGTTTGCAATACTCTTAGTTCCAAGTTGCCAACATTTTTATTTGTTAATTGTTGTAATATTTTTTCAGTTGCAACTGTTGGGATGTCTAGCTGGTGTGGAGATGATACTCCAAGATGTGGGTTACCCTGTAAAGCTTGGAACTGGAGTTGCTGCTGCCAGTGCATACTTTAAGAATACCATTCCTCTCATCCCTTCAAGGATTTGAGTTACAACCCATTTCTCTTCTCTTCACTTCCTTTTCTGCTCTTTCAAAAATTCTGTAAAATATATCACATTATTATCCTCTTTTACACTCCTTTCAACGTCAACATACTCTCTACTTTCAACTTTAATCTATTGTTTCTTTCATTCTCTTGTATATCACAAATAATTGCATCTTCTCACCTTATTTCTCACTCTCTAATGCACATTAAATTCATCACAAACTCTTCTTTTGAAAAAAATAGAGTGCATGTTCTATTAATAGTCTAAGTAAAATGTTAATCGGCATGACTGATTAGTGAGTTTTGTAATATTTTATTAAAACTTACACTATGACTTCTAGTTAATTGACACTGTATAGAATTTATTATGTAAAAGAAGTACGAAATTCAAATTCAAATATTAAACATTTGGACCGCGACAACGCAAATTTGATAACATTTTGACAATGACACGTGTCAGCGTTGTAGTGGACCATTTTGAATTTTTTTTTAAGAAATCTGATTTGAAAAAGGGATAAGGGTTTCAGATTTCATTATTCCGAAAGCACCCTTCTTCGCTCAACACTCTCTCTCCTCTCTCAATTTTAGGGTTTTCATGAGTTTCATTTGAACATTTCTCTCTCGACGTTCAACAATCTCTCTCAACGCTCAACAATCTTCGTCGTCGCTGGCCCCATTCGAAGTCTCTCTTTCTCTGTCGAGTTTGTGATTTCGACGATCTACGTTCATTGATCTTCGTCATTGGTTTCTTCAAAGTGTCTCCTTCGGTGTCGATTGTGTCGAAGTTCTGAGCTTTTTTTTGTGCAATGGGTTCGTCCACTGACATAGGTTCTTCAAACAAGGTACGTACTTTTTTCCTCTTCCGTATTCGTATTTTGGGGTTGGGCTTTTGCTTTTGGTTTTTGTTGATCATTTTGGTGGTTATTTGTAACCAAAAATATATATTTTTTCTGCAGTTTGTTCGTCATTCATTGGGAGGTGAGGTCCTGCACCATTGACATAGGATAGATGCACTTGTAATCGATTACTGGGACCATGTAATCGCTTACAAGGGAAAAATTCTCCTTTTGTACTGAAAGTTGACAAGAACTACCCAGGCCTGACTTAAGCACTCCCTAGGGTTATTTTGGAGTCCTTTTGACTGTGTTTTGAATGTTTTCTAGATGGATCATTATTGAAATACTTCAAGCTGGAATACTTCAATATTAAACAAATAAAAAAGGAATAATGAAGGGTATTGAGTAATGAAAAATTATAACAATATTAAAAACCACATACATTAATAGGAAAACGTATCAACAATTCATCAAACCACAAGCTTTGAAATTAAAAAGTACATAACAGTTCATCATAAATTGGTGCACTAAACAACTCATGACCATTAAACTCACTCAACCATCTAAAATAACAAACATGAAACAATACCTTGAAATGAAACTCATTTATGAAGCTTAGAAAAACGTTATTTTGGGGAAATTAATTTCACCTAGTACAGTGGTCTAAAAATTAGGAGTTAGCAGTCATTCAAAAGTTCTTTGAGTCTAGATTCCAACAAAACAAAAATCAAGTCATTTGGAGTTCAGTGGAGAAAGTTAAGAACATAACAAGTAGCAAATGTCAGAAAAACAGAGTTGGGGAGTGTTGTTCATCCAGGTGGGGAGTACAATTGAAGTTTCTATACAAATGACAATTTTTCCTCTGGTAATCGATTACAGGGGTCTTGTAATCGATTACAAGAGGAAAAAGGGTCATTTGTACAGAAACTTCAACTGTACTCCCCACCTAGATGAACACTACTCCCCATGCTCTATTTTTGTTGAATTTTTCATTTTTTGAGATGGGTGAGTGAGTTCAATGTTATTGGGTGTGCTCCCTACACCAATAATGAGATTAGGTCATTTATTTCTTCAAAAAAAATGTCCATTTAGGTGGTTTTCTCCAACTGAGGTGAGGTGTATGACCATTGTTGTAACACCCCTTCTCGGAGTCTCATAGGAAAATTTTTCATTTTATTAATTAAGAAATATGTCATCTAATGTTGTTATAATGCATAAATTTTAAAAGGCATTTTCAATAAATAATAGATTTGACAACAAGAGAGAAAGATATACGTATAAGATAACATGCTGTCAACTTTGACCTTTGCTGACTATTTTAATCATAACTTTTTCCACAGACCTCCAAATGATGTGATTCTTTTTTTATTAGAAAGTAGACTCAAAACTCTTTCCAATGAATACTAATTTATAATTTTTGGACATCTGAGTAGGTGCAGTTAATTCCTTAAAGTTAACGTTTTATATATTTCTACCACCTCTCACCTTTGCTGGTTGTTTTGTTCATAACTTTCTCCACCGAACTCCAAATGAGTTGATTCTTGTTTTGTTGGAATGTAGACTCAAAGATCTTTGAAATGATTACTAACTCATAATTTTTAGACCAATTTAGTAGATGCAGTTAATTTCCCCAAAACAACATTTTTCTAAGATTCCTAAATGAGTTTACTATCACGTTATTGTCTCATGTTTCTTATATTATTCTAATTTATTTTATTTCTTTATAAAATTTCCATAATTCAAGGTAAAATAGTAGTATAATTAAGGTATGATGTGATTCTACTAGCACAAACCAAACAATTATATGAACTTCACCAACCTTGGTTTAAACACCTATATGAGCTATTTTGTCCACAATTGAGTGGGGTAAATTTTTTTGATGCACTTGACACCTATTTGAAAGCTCTTTGAGTCTAGATTCCAACAAAACAAAAATCAAGTCATTTGGAGTTCGGTGGAGAAAGTTAAAAACAAAACAAGTAGCAAAGGTCAGAAAAACAGAGTTGGGGAGTGCTGTTCATCCAGGTGGGGAGTACAGTTGAAGTTTTTGTACAAATGACAATTTTTCCTCTGGTAATCGATTACAGGGGTCTTGTAATCAATTACCAGAGGAAAAAGGGTCATTTGTACAGAAACTTCAACTCTACTCCCCAGCTAGATGAACACTACTTGTATTCCTTTGATTCTCTCATTGCCTTCGTACTCTTCCTTCAAAAACTTCTAGATTTCATATGGCGTTTTCAACGTCATTATTCTGTTCAAAATGATTGGAGATACGACTGTGAACAAAATTGATTTGGCTTTGGATTTTCGAAGCCTCTTTTCCTTGTGACTTTTCGTTTGAGCAACCGTAGGATTATTTGGCAAGGGAGGCACTTCGTAATCCTCTTCTACTGCTTCCCATACATCGTTAGCATCTAGATATGCTTCCATTTTGATAGCCCACATTTGATAGTTTTGTCCATCAAATAGAGGTACAAAAATAGTAGTAAAGGATGTTTGAGATTCCATCTTATGTGTGGTGGCTATTTTGTGGTTGTAGGTGTTTGTGGGTTATATCACAGATCCCGTAAAATCCTTTTTTGCTCTTGATACCAATTGTTGGGTTTTAAAGTATAAGAGGCAAAAGAATGAAAGGGAAACTGATATGTTGTTGTTTTATTGAGCATAAGCAATAAATATTTATACTACAGAATTTGTAACTAATTTGAGAAATATCTATTAAACCTAATTAATTAAATAATGCATAAAATTCTCCTAAAAATTAGGATAGGAATATATTTTTATTTAACTTATTTGACTCCTTCAACCAAATGTTGTTTGAGTCACAAAATTCCAACATGTATTTATAAGGTTTCTCGACCCTATAATATTTATTGTAAAAACTGATAATATCAAGAAAATATAAAATAATATCAAAAAATATAATAACTTACCATATATATATATATATATATATATATATATATATATATATATATATATATGATCATTAGCAAAATAATAGTAATAATGTGATACCTTACCTGATCTACCAAATATTATGTAAATGTATGGTATTAAGAAATATCATGACGTAATCAAAATATCGAGATTTGATCACATATACTATTAATATATGAATATTTGCACAAACAAATTTATCTCAGAATATCGTTCAGTCACTTTAGGTCAATAAAGCTGAATGGACCTTGTTGAAACATATCACTTAGCCTATTTGTTGGACCAGATATGTACATAAGCCCCTTTAAGTTCAAAAGTTTGATTAGCGTGTATGAGGAATGCTTGTTGTGACTATAATTGACCATTTGGCTAAGTCGTAGCCGACTTTATATTTGCAGGTGGATTTGTCATTCGGCTAGACTATAAGTAGTTGTCTTTGACCATGGATGTTGCCTTGAGTGTTTTTAATTATTGACTTGGGTATGATTTAGTGTCATTTATCTAAGAAAGCTTTGTATGGCTGACTTGGGCAAACTTTATGTGTGTTGCTGATTTAGGCAAGCTCGGGTGCTACCTGAGCTGGCTTTTCATTTGATGCTATTGTTTAGGTAGACTAAGGTGCTAACGGGCTTAACTTGTGTTACCATCTAGGTAACTCGGGTGTCACGTTTGTGGGCTTATGTTACCATCTAGGTAACTTGGGTGCAACATTTGTGGGCTTGTGTTGCTGCCTAAGTAACTCAGGTGTCACATTTGTGGTCTTTTGCTACTATCTAGATAACTCAGTGTCTCGTCTAAGGGCTTTGCTTATGTTATTGTCTAAGTAAGTTATCGTCTAAGTAACTCGGTGCCTCGTTTGAGGGCTTTCATTTATGTTACCCTATAGATAACTTAGTGGCTCGTTTGAGGGTTTTTCTTCTGTTATTGTCTTAGTAGCTCGGTGCCTCCTCCGTGGGCTATCCTTATGTTATTGTTTAGGTAACTCAGTGCCTTTTCCGTGGGCTATCCAATTCTTTTATATATTGATTTTCAAATTTATAGAGAGTAATCTAAATAATGAACTTGGTACTAGATTTCAATATTATACTTGACGAAGTTTCTAACTTTATTTATCCTAACTTTTGCAGAAACATGTTTGATTTATCTTTTTACAGTTTAGAAATTAATGTGTCAATTTTGGTCCCTTGTTATTTATTTTGCATATGATATTTAAATGTGTTGCATATGTTTGATGTTTTTTTGTCGTGTGAGATGATACACACAACATGATAATTAACACTCTCATTTTTATTAAAAAAAAAGCGTTAACAGTGATATGATATATAGAAAGAGAAAAATTAATAAAAGGTAACATGTGTATAATAAATGTTTGAAAAAATTCGGTGTTTAAAAATTATTATTCATTTTTTAAATTTACAAAGAGAAAATTTTGAAAATCCTTTTTTTACACACTCTCGTAGGTTAAAATTGATCATTTTGTACTAATTTTGTCTTTTTTGTTTTAATAAATTTCAACACAGGCTTATCTAAAACAATTGTTACAAAATGTATTCCTAGCACTTTATATTTGTAAAACAAGGAATTCTTTGAAAATTTTTCCTTGACAAATATTTCATTTCAGACTAACACCACATTGATAGATACATTTAATATTTGAAGAGAAGAACAATGAACTGTACAATAATTTCAATTTTAGTGTTTTCATAAAGACTTTGTTTCACCAATTAATGGGCTACAAGAGCTTACTATACCTATAAGCAATTTGTTGTAATTTTTGTGGGGGAAAGGTTAGGTATTAGGTTTTTTGTGATTGTAGTTAGAATTGGAAGAATAGTGTTGAAATCATCAACCTATGACAATAAATATGCATCAATTCAATTTATGTCTAGTCCCTTTCACAAACCTAAATAGAAACCAAACAAAACATACATCTTCACGTCACACTTTACATCATATTAAAAATCATAGTTATTTTTCTTAATTTTAGGGTTTAAAGTTTTAGGACTAACTTAATAACATTTTTTTTTTCAAAATTCAAACATTGAACTGAAATTATTAAGTTTACAAAATTTTGTACGAATAAAAATTAAGTAATTTTTATCACCCTACTTTATTTTGATAAATAATATATTATTTAAAATATAAATGAATATCTTTTGTTAAATAGATACCAATGATATAAAGACAAAAGTTTATTGTTTATTACCTTACCTCTATCTCTTCTTTTATCATATTAATCTTTACTAAAGTACGTAATTTGCATGATATAAATATTGATATAGACTAAATATATAAAATAAGATTTTATTTCTTTCTCAATGCATATAGTAATTTCAAAAAGTGTTAGTCAATACTCTACTGAAAGGAAATTTCAAAGTAAAATAATATACTTTCAGAATAGACATTAAATTAATTGTTTTTATTGGCAATATGGTAAAAGTTAAATTGGAATCTAGAACCAAAGTCCAAAAAGTAAAATGAAGTGTCAACTTTTTAATTGAAAATAATTGTCAGTTTCACCCCAATGACAATCTTACTTAAAAACTCAGTAAAATGATTACAAACACTCACCCTCATGCTCTATAATGCTTAACACAATAACATTCATTCCTAAAATTTGATAAATATAGTATATTGATTTTACTAAAAACCATATATAGATATATTCACATTTTTAATATTCATCTTCATTGCTTAGCTACTACTTGATGGTCCCATACTGTTTAAGAATAGAGATCAAACATTTTTTAAAAACAAAACTATAACAAAATTTCATGTTCTAAGATCAATTTTAACAATATTACTCGAAAAACTCAAAATCAAACGCAAAATCGTAAAACCCAAAACTGAACATTCGATCCTTTGAATTCTTTAACCAATTATCAAGCCAACTCAAGCACATATTTATGTTTCACCACAAGTATATCAGTATCAATCTTTTTCAAATTCATTAGTGATTTAATCAGATATATATGACAAATGATTAATGAACCTCCTCACCAAATGGTGCATAACCATGATGAGTAATCAAGTAGTTTGATGATTATTTAAAATACAAGGAGACTAAAATTTTTTGTATGATAATTACATTACTCATAAATAGTGGAACATCAGATTACAATATTTTAGGATAAAACATGTGTTGAGGTTCATCCTTTACTTCACTGTATTACAAAAGCACACCTAGAAAAGAATCATCAAAACTAATGTTTAATTACTTGTTTTTGCTCTTTCTTGCTAATATACCCTTTTTCTTGCTAATATACTCGTCTAAATCTACTCCAGCTATAAGTTTTCTGTCATCGTTTGCCATTATGTTCATTCAGCATTATTGGTACCACTATTGCTCCCTCTCCTGCTTGCTGTTGTGTTCTTCAATATCTACAAAGAGCAATTACATGACTCAGTAAGATAAAGCCAAACAAAACTGACAGCACTGATGAACTTTTTTTTTTTCCTACTACAGATTTCTCCCAACCAAAGACTACTAATCTCACTTGGGTTGTTGTGATTATCATCAAAGACAAGTTTTAACACACATCGGTATAAAATATGCAAATTTGGTAGTGTATTCTAGTAAATAAGTACCAAAAGTGGTCTGCTATGAGCACATAGGAGAAGTAACAAGCTTATGAAACCTTGGTATTTTTTCGATGCGCATATAAAACAGGAAAAAAAGGAACCAAGTTCCTTCCACTTCATCCAATAACTCAAGGTTTTCTTAACCATTTTGATGTCATATGAAGTCCTAGCTTAAGGACATGTTTGGATGAGCTTCTCCATAAACATTTCTAGACGAAAAAATGTAAACAAAAACATGAAACTGACTTTTACATAAGCATAAATTAGCTCATGCATAAACTAATTAACCTGTGGAAAAGTCAGTTTAATTTTTTTCTTATTTTGTACTCTCATAAAACTTTATGAAGAAACTCGTTCAATCAAATTGAAAGACTAAACTGATATTGATGGTTTCATAAACCATGCATAAGCTAACATGAATATCCCCTTTGTTCCTTTATAAAACAAATTTTAGAGCACACAAGTCAAAAATAGGTAGAGTAAGTAATGAGTTAGAGAGATGTATATATAGTTATAATGATGATGCCATGCTAACAAAATAAGAAAAATTAGCATACTTGTCTAAGCATTTGGTTCTCATTCTGCAAAGTAGAAAGTCTTTCCTTGAGCTCTGAATTCTTCTTCTCCAAGTCTTTGACTCTTGTTTCCAAATCAATCAAGTAAGCCTTCTTCCTCTCCCTCGCTTGTTGGGCCGAAACTCTGTTCCTCAATAGCCTATTTCCATTTCAAATTCCCTCAGTGAGTCACAGGAGAAAAGTTTCAGTAGAGGCTAGACATGACCAAGGTTATATCTATACCTACCTCTTAAGCCGCTTGCTTTCTTTATCAGCTGGGCTTCTCCCTCTCTTCTTCTGACCCTCTCCCGTCCCCTGAGCACGTTCTGCACCAGCATTTGAACCAGCTTCCGGCCGAGAGGCTGCAGTTCCACCACTTTCCCCTCCAATCTCTGGCACTCTCCTTATCTCTTCATCACTTTCAAGACCTGTATTTTTCCAAATTCACAAGTTCAAACCCACAATAAGTAAAATACAATAGCAGTCCTTTTCTGAACATTAATTATTTTCTGAACAAACCAACACAAAAAGGCCTCTTATATATAGAACATTTATAACAAAACTAAAACTATATTATATTAATTCCTAAGTCAAGATGCTAGATACTGAAAAAGGATGTTTCGTAATTTAATTTTAAAAAGTTTAATCACATACAGTAAAGGTATTCTGCGAAATTAAAAGTCCACAACTTTTATAAAGAAAATTTTCTCTTATACAAATTTCAAGGAATTGAAGAATTTTGAGTTCTTTGTAAGATCCAAGACTCATATAGGAACAGTTATAAAAAGACATTTTTCATTCAAAAAAGTTGAGATAGCCATAAAATGTGATATGCTGACGGCACTTCTGGTTAACTTCATACCCGGTTGCTTTGTATTAGCCATAGGACCTGATGTAGTTTGCATAGATTGAGCATCAGAAGTAGCATATGGAATATCACCAGACATCTAACCATAGAAGAACAATTAGTTTATATTAGTACTAGTATTTAGTGTATCATTGTTGCATAATGATGTACCAACTATGATGTCAATGAAGTCTATAAGTAAAATACATTATTTTATGAAATATAACATACATAACACTTGTTACAGTAAATAATTACAAAGCTCAAACAAAATTAGTAGCATACTTGTCTATATCTAAACAAGCTAAGCTACACAAGTGATAAATACAAAATTACATGCTAGAAATCAAATTTACGGTCTAGTATATAACTAAGCATATCACAACATTAAAAGTGAAAAGCATAAGAGTATATCTTCGAGGTTTTCATAATTTTCAAACTTTACTCAAGCATGTCCAACTTCGAGTAATTGAGTCTGAGAATGCATAACTTCAACCAATGGTGCGAGTGCAAGTTCACACATTTTTGCTGCTACACTTGTGATTTAACCCCAGTTGATAAACGACAGAATCAGGTAAATACTTTACCGGTTGCCCGTTTGCTAGATGGGGATTTGGTATTTGAGAATCATGTCCAGATGATGAAGAGAAGTCAGCATCTTCTTGTTCTTCCCATTGCATCCCTGCCTTGGAATTGTTTCCTTGGCCATAGTTGATCTCATTATCTAGATCATCAGCATCTTCTTCTTCATCATCATCACCCTCCACTCCAGCACCCTCTGATATCCATATTCATCTTGTTCATTGTAAATTCTGATTTGGGAAAGACCAAAAACAAAAAGCATTTATGCACAGGCTAACCTTGCTGACTTGTGAATCTAGTCTTGCACTGGGGACAAGATTGGCTCACATTTTTCAGCTCATACTCGTAACAAGAATGACAAAGTGGGAAGCCACACTCATGACAAGCAACAAAGACATCGCCAGTAGCCGTTAATCCAATGGTATCACCACATATTTGACAAATCTGACCATTTAAATTCTTCAAGGGTTTAGACTGCAGAGTATAGAAATTATACAAGTCAGAATTAGAATTACATGACCAAAATTTAAGTTTATGCGGATCAATCTCTTGCAAGACGATATGCAAAAGCAACAAGCCCCATCCATACGAGTTTAGAAGGACACAAACAAGTAAGATTCCATCATGGCAAGATTTTTTAATGAATTTTCCATGAAATCTTTTGTATGATCAGGATCAGACAATTAATTACAGTTAACAAGCATTTTTCATTACCAACACCAGACTGCAACCTGCAATCAAAATTCTTTCAAGTGCCAATGGGCTCATCATCTAAGAGATTAGGCAGTACTGTTTCAAAGAAAAACCTTATCAATTACCACCTGCCAGATGTTGATTCAAAATCACACACTACATGCAAATTACAAATTCAAATTCAACTCCTAAACACCACCACCAATAGGGAATCACACCAGCAATTAAATACATCAAGATCCAACCATCCTACCAACACCACTAAACAATGTTTAGCTGACCGACCAAAAAAATGCAAAAAGAAATCCAACCCAAACCTCCATGCAAGGAGAAGAAGAAAAACAAGGCACTCCAACACACTCTCAAGAAAGAACAAAACTTGCATGACCCATTTGCATTGCAAGCATAAAAACTCAAACTATGAAGTCAGTCGCACACAGTGAAAGAACAAAACTCCCAGAGCCAAAAAGAAAAACAGGAAACATGGTCTTCAGAAAAGTCCAACGAAGAAAAAATGTCGAAACAGAGCCAGAAGAACGAACCCCACTATCGGAACCGTGTCTAACTCTAACAAGTTCATTCCTTTCATGCGACCCAGTTACCATCCCACCACTTCGTTCCATCTCCTTGAAAACCTCCACCAACCCAACTCTCTCTCTCTCTCTCTCTCTTACTTCAGCTCTTGTTCCCGCTGCCATGTTCTGCGATTCTAAACGCGACTGTGGCCGTTGGATCTTTCAAGATCTGACGGTGCAGAAAGGATAATCGTGGAGCAACGTGAACCATGTCGAATTCGTGTAATCAAAGGCTGCTGTGAGTGATCGTGGAAGGTTCGGAACCGTTGGATCTGCATGCATCGGAGGGATGAAAATCGGGATGAGGAAATTGAATGGGGACCACGTGGCATGTGGGATGCTGTTATTCTCTTTCTGTTAGAAAAAACCTAATAAATAATTGGGTTCCTCCATTGTACTTTTTGGGAAGTTCTAGTTTCTCACTCATATCATGCAATGTAAACGTAGAAAAAAAAATCGTAGTTAAATTTGTACTATTTTAATTAGTTAGAATTAAAGTTTCATTTGTTTTTTTAAAGTATTGCAGCTATTGGATTTTAGTTTGTGTAATTTTAATTCTGATATTTGGGTCATTTAAGTATTATAATTGTGTCATTTTAAGTATGATATTTTCTAATTATGATTTTTTAAAAGTCAATTAATAAAACTGAATTATTGGAAACTAGAATATGACATTCCAGATTCTTGAAGGATTCATGTAACGATTGGAACTTAAAATAATAAAATCAGATCTATACTTATACCTATATACTAAAGCCACTTGATAGATTGTGGAATTTTTGGTGCCATCCTTTTAGGATTTTTATTTCCATTCAAAACTCTATTTTTCTTTTTAACCAGTCACATCACTTTCTAATAAATGATTTTTTTTTCACTAAATCAACTATGTTATTCTTTCAGGATTCCGACAGATTTTAATTAAACGTGTAACATCTTATAAAATATAGTAATCACTATATAATAGAATTAATTACATTAAACAGTTAAACAATGCAGTCTTACACTAAAATTAAGGTTCAAAAGCCGAACGGTTTAAAGTACAAAACTAAATACATAATACAGAAGTATCGAAAGTTCAGAACGAACAGTTTTACAAAATCAAATAACCGAACGTCAAAACTAAAACAGCTATTCTCTAAAATAAGCGGACGCTCTAGGGCTCGGCTTTAACTTCCACGTCCACTAAGTTCTCTTCTTCAATAACGTCCTCTAAAGTAGCCTCGCCTTCTGCTCACATCCACACGGATGATCATTGCAATGACAGGACGGGCGTACAGGGACGAGAGACAACACAAAGGAAAAACGAAAGGGTAAGCTTATGCAATTTAATTCATACATCAACGTATAAAATAAATATTCCAATCCACACAAACATATAGTTCAACATATAACATCACACGAAATATAGTTCTAGACAGACCGTCCGGACTGTATGAATCTGTGTAGCTACAGGCATTCTTGCACCCGAGTGATGTAGTAACGGGGATACACTCAACAGCTGCCACTCGAGGTTAGCCCTATCCAAAGTACCCGTAAGGACTAGGACCTCCTGCCGTTCCCACACATGACCTACCCCCTCTACGTGAGGATGAGTACTCACGGAACATCAGGATGAACTGTGTCACGCCCCATTTAATACCTCTGTGTTTCATTAATGCACCCACGCCCCTCCACGTGCTGTGCCATTAATGTGCACTTTCATTCTCTGAATATCTCTGACATGTGTCACATCGGAAGGTTCTGCACTCAATTCTGGAAGCCAGGTGTCAGCACAGGAAGGAACGTCCGTATGAATGGGTAAGAGAATTAAATTTCTCTGAACAACTCTTCCCCCTCTGCGTACACCTTCTTCTTCCCCAGGAATTTAAAATCTCCATTTTTCTCCTCCTTCTCTCTAGAACCTCCACCTTCTCTCTACCATAACTCACTTTCCTCTCCTCCGATTACGTTTCAGAGACCACAGAAACGTTCTCTGCACCAAGAGCTTCAGACTGAACCGAACAACTTACGGTTCTGGTAAGTTTATTTGGACGTTCGTTTCTAGAAGTTCCTGCAAACCCTATTCCGTTGCATGCAAAGGCGTGGACTAAGTCCTTTCTTTTTCTTTGGTTAGTTTAGTTGGAAAGCGTAAGTGAAACGTTGAGGGAGTCTCGGTTAGACGAATCAAGATCCACTCAGTTTAGGACGTTCACTGCAATCCGGGTAAGGGAAGCTTTAGTAATTTAATTTAATACTTGTTTGATGTGTATGAAAGCAATGAAGTGTACTGGATTGTCTGAAATGCATGAAATATTTGATGTTTAAGTATGTATGAACGAGCATGGTTGCACTGGATGTATATGATGAATATTGTTTGAACTGTATGCTGAGAATGAAACGTCTGATTCGGAGTATGATTAAATTTCTGTATGGTTTGGGATGATAAAATGAATTATATGAAAATTGTAAAGTTACTGTAAAATGATAAATCTGGAAAATTTTCATATTCTCTGCTTGATAATATACGCTCGTCATCGAATGGTCTTATACCGTTCGGTTTCCCTTGAAATGACTTAGAATAAGAATTCTTTCATTTGGAAAGGATTCTGATTAAGAACGAGCGTCCTTTGTGTGAAGGGTTAGGTTTGAGCGTTCGGCTCAGCCTATCGTGTCCAACGATTGAAATAAATTGAAGTATTTTAGTAACGCTCGGTTTTATATTCCAGCGTTCGTCATAGGTAGCGCTTAGTCTTAGATTGAGCGTTCGTCCTAGTTAGCGTTCGGTCAAATACCGAACGTTCGTTCTAAATGAGTGTTCGTTCTATTTAGTGCTCGGTCATTTACCTAGCGTTCGTCCAAAGCAGAGTTCGGTTTTATAACTGAACGCTCGTCCAAATGAGTATGTGGTAAAAGAACGCTCTGTACTAAACCGAACGTTCGTTCCTTCATAAATTATCAACGAGCGGTAATAGCGTTCGTCCCAAATTTGAAATAGCGTTCGTCCTTAAAATCTAAATAGCGTTCGTCCAATAATCCTAGTAACGTTCGTCCAAGATTTCAGTGACGTTCGTCCAAAAGTTTCATTTTAACGCTCGGTCATTGACTGACGGTTGACTCTTGAATTAAATCGTGTTCAGATCCTTTATCTAAACAATTTGTGATACACCTATCCATTTGATTCGTTCCAAAGTTATTGAATTTAAATTATTCTAAGTATTATCCGGGTCGTTCTAAAGTCAGTTCATTTAACTGATTCAAAGGAGTCTTTCTCGGTCTCGCTCTCGACGTTCGTCCTCGTTATGAAGGGGAGTGAACGTTCGTCTTTTCATGCAAGTGGAACATAGAATGAAAATGTATTTAAGAGGAAGAATTAAGATGTGCGAACACTATAAGAGTCGAAATTATGATTATGGTTTTTGAACGAGCGTTCCAGGGAGGAACGACTCTTGGTTGGAAATTGAGAGTTGTAAGTATGAACGTGGTAAGCTTAGATGGTGGTTCATCCTGATATTCCGTGAGTGCTCGTTCTCAAGTAGAGAGGAGTATGTCATACGTGGGAATGGCAGGAGGTCTAGTCCATAACTGTAACTTGGACAGAACAGACTAACCTCAGGTGGCTACTGATGAGCATTCCAGTTACCCCACCTGAGTGCACGGACGCCTTAGCTACACAGGTTTCATACAGTCCGGACGGTCGGTCTAGCATCAGGGTTTGGATGGAATTATTGTATGAATTGTATGTACATGTTTGTGAATTTACTTGCTGTATTTGATAAGTATGAAATATATGTTTTACTTAAATTAAATTCAATAAGCTTACCCTTGCACTTTCCTTGCGTTGTCGGTATATGTGTATCCGTCTTGTCCTTGCCATGATCATCCGTGTGGATGTGAGCAGAAGGTGATACTTCCCTGGAGCAAACACTTGAAGAAGAAGTCCTAGCTGAGGAGAATCTCGTTGAAGTGGAAGTGAAGGCCGAGCGGTAAAGACGTTCGGTTTTCAGTTAGTATATTTGGGTAGCGAGCGGCTGAGAGCGAGCGCTCTTTTGGGGATTGTAAATAGTTGAACGTTCGGCCAATATTTTGTAAACCGTTCGTTCTAATTCTTTTGTGAACGCTCGTTATTTTTGTGTGTATATGTAAGGCCGTTCGGCCATTTTTGCACACTGCTCTCTTTAATTGTAAAACTGCTATATAATATTAATACATGTTAATATTCTATTATATAGTTGCTGACTGTATAATTTTGGGATGTTACATTATTGGTATCAGAGCAGTTTTGTTCTATAAAAAGGACACTGTAGGATATGAGTGCACTGTGCTTTTGCTGTGTGCTTATTATATGTTTGGTGAGTTATTGTTTTTAACTCTTAAACATTTCTAACGTTCGTTTTTCTCTGGCTCAGAGAACAAATGGCGCCTAGACTTCCTCCTCCTCCACCACCCAATGGAACAGATACGTCCGACAGTGCCAGGTTGTTGGAAACGGTGATCGAACGGTTGCAACAACAAAACGCTACACTAATGGAGCAGAACGCAGCTGCTTTAAGAAGTCTTGAGGCCGCACGCGAGAACTCTGAAGCCACTCAGAGGCAATTAATGGAACTCATCGCCGCCACAAGGGGCACACCAGGAGCGTCCTCTTCCAATGCCGTTCATCATACCGAGTGGAGTTTGGAGAGCTTTCTTCAACACCATCCGGCCAAGTTTAGTGGGAAGGGTCTTCCGGATGAGGCAGATCAGTGGCTGCAGGATATGGAACGGATTTACAACGCCAAGAGGTGTCCAGACGAGAATCGTTTGGCTTTCACGGAATATTTGCTTACTGGATAAGCAAGCCATTGGTGGGCGAGCATGAAGGCTTTATTGACGGACGCTCACAGTCCTATTAACTGGGAAATATTCAGAGGCAAGTTCTATGAGGAGTACTTTCCGGATAGCGTTCGTTTTTCTAAGGAAGTGGAAGGAAAGTCAGTTTCTGAATATACGAACAAGTTTAAACACTTGGTTCGTTTCAACACCATGGCAACCAGTGAAGAGTGGCAGTGTAGAAAATTTGAGAATGGGTTGAGGAGCGATCTAAAGGTATTGATCTCCAGTCTTTGCATTCGGTCTTTCCCTGCAATGGTCGAGAGGGCTAAAGTGTTAGAGAAAAATATGGCTGAGGCAGAACAACACAAGAAACAACAAGCGTCAAGGGGACCAGTTCTGTCGAGGCCCAATCTGAACCGGAACAGGACACCGTACGCTCGTCCAGCACAGAATAGTGGGTCTCAAGCTTTGGTAGTTGCTGGACAGTCAGGACAACAGGGGCCGGTTAGATGTTTCCAGTGTGGAGGACCCCATTTCAGGTCGTCATGTCCTCAGTTGATCGGAGGGAAATATTGCACTCGATGTAGAAGGAACGGCCATCTGGAGAATGAGTGTAATATGGGCGGACGCGCAGTAATGAGGCCGCCGAACGCTGGAAGGAATCAACAAGGAAGAGGTGGACGAGCCCAAGCTGTTGGGCGTGTGTATGCGATCACTGGGGCGGAAGCAGCGAGCTCAGGTACGCTCGTCACTGGTACCTGCTTAATTCATGGAATACCTTGCTGTGTGTTATTTGACTCGGGGGCGACACACTCCTTCATCTCGAAGGCGTGCGTTGCTAAGATGGGAATAGCTGAGAGCGAGATGCAGTTTGATCTGGTGGTGTCCACCCCAGCAGCTGGCGAAATCAGGACATCTACTGTGTGCGTTAGATGTCCTATTGAGGTAGAAGGGCATAGATACAAGGTGAATCTCATCTGTTTGCCTCTCAAAGACTTAGAAGTAATTCTGGGAATGGATTGGCTGAATACCAATCGCATTCTCATAGATTGTGGAGCTAAGGAGTTGATTTTTCCGGAAGAAAATGAAGAAGAGTTGGGGGTGACGCTCGGCCAGTTGAAAGAAGACATCATGGAGGGCGCGAGTTGCTTTTTGATCATGACGCATGAAGACCGAGAGGATGCGAATAAGAGCTTTGAACGTTCGTCCAATAGGTACACTGAAGGACGAACGGTTGTGGACGAATTCCCGGACGTCTTTCCGGATGAAGTGTCAGGACTACCTCCTGTTCGTGAAGTGGAATTCACGATTGATTTGGTAACGACCGCGGCTCCCATATCCGTTCAACCATACAGAATGGCACCTGCTGAATTGGTTGAGCTTAAAACGCAAATTGAAGAATTGATGGACAAGAGGTTCATCCGCCCAAGCGTGTCACCTTGGGGAGCGCCCGTATTGTTGGTAAAGAAGAAGGATGGCAGCTCACGGCTATGCATCGACTATCGTCAATTGAATAAGCTGACCATCAAGAACAAATACCCATTGCCTCGGATTGACGACTTGCTGGACCAACTGCATGGAGCGAGCGTCTTCTCAAAAATAGATTTGAGATCCGGCTATCATCAAATTCGAGTTAAGGAAGAAGACATTCAGAAGACGGCCTTCCGTTCACGCTACGGACATTATGAGTACGTAGTCATGCCGTTCGGTGTGACGAACGCTCCAGCAGTCTTCATGGACTACATGAACAGGATCTTTAGGCCGTACTTGGACAAGTTTGTGGTAGTGTTCATTGATGATATTCTCATCTACTCCAAGAACTGTGAAGAGCATGAGGAACACTTAAGGGTGGTACTTGGAGTGTTGAGAGAAAAAGAGCTGTACGCTAAGTTGTCTAAATGTGAATTCTGGATGAAGGAAGTGCAGTTCTTGGGTCATGTTGTATCCGCGGGTGGAATTTCAGTTGATCCGGCTAAGGTACGAGCGGTTTTGGAATGGGAGAGTCCACGTTCGGTCACGGAAGTGAGAAGCTTTGTGGGGCTCGCAGGCTACTATAGGCGGTTCATTGAAGGATTTTCTAAGATAGTAGCACCATTGACTCGTCTTACAAGGAAGGATCAACCGTTCGCATGGACTGATTTGTGTGAAGAGCGCTTCCAAGAGTTGAAGAATAAGTTGACGAGCGCTCCAGTTTTGGTGATTCCGGACACTGCCAAACCCTTTGAAGTCTACTGTGATGCGTCTCACCAAGGGTTGGGGTGCGTTCTAATGCAAGAAAGACGAGCGGTGGCGTATGCCTCTCGGCAGTTGAAGATACATGAGAGGAATTATCCAACGCACGACCTAGAACTGGCAGCGGTCGTCTTTGCATTGAAGATTTGGAGACATTACTTGTATGGATCCGTCTTCCAAGTCTTTAGTGATCATAAGAGCCTCAAGTACCTCTTTGATCAAAAGGAGTTGAATATGAGACAGCGGAGGTGGCTCGAATTCCTAAAGGATTATGAGTTCGAATTGCTTTATCACCCTGGTAAAGCGAACGTTGTGGCGGATGCTCTAAGTAGGAAGACGTTTCATGTCTCGGTAATGATGGTTAAAGAGCTAAGTCTAGTGGAGAGTTTTCGAGACCTAAGGTTGCAGTTCGAGTTGGAGCCGAAGAGTATTAAATGCTGCACCTTGAGGATATCAAGTGATGTGTTCGACCGAATCCGGATGAAACAACGAGAGGATGAAGAATTGATGAAGATTTTAAGCGCGCTCGGTACGGATCAAGCCAAGCATTTCAACGCTGGAACGGACGGCATGTTGCGTTACATGGGACGGACGTGCATTCCCAATGATGGCGAGCTGAAGAGGATTATCTTGGAGGAAGGACATCATAGTCGTCTCAGTATACACCCTGGTATGACTAAGATGTATCAAGACCTTCGACGTTCGTTCTGGTGGCCAGGAATGAAGAATGACGTTGCACGTTTTGTGGCATCTTGTCTGACCTGTCAGCGAGCTAAGGCGGAGCATCAGAGGCCGGGCGGCCTACTGCAACCTTTGGAGATTCCTGAATGGAAGTGGGACAGCATTTCAATGGACTTCGTGACTCACTTGCCTCGCACGGTCAAGAATCACGATTCTATTTGGGTAATAGTGGATCGTCTAACGAAGAGTGCTCACTTCCTACCCATCAACCTGAAGATGTCGTTGACCAACTTGGCCAAGCTCTACATCAAAGAGATCGTTCGTCTGCATGGAGTGCCGTCCAGTATCATCTCTGACCGAGACACAAGATTCACCTCTCGGTTTTGGCAGTCGTTGCAAAGTGAACTGGGCAGCAAACTCCAAATGAGTTCAGCGTACCATCCTCAGACGGACGGTCAATCCGAGAGAACAATCCAGACGCTTGAAGATTTGTTAAGAACGTGCGTACTTGATCACATGGGCGTTTGGGATGAAGTCCTACCATTAGTGGAGTTCACCTACAACAACAGCTTCCAATCAAGCATTGGAATGGCTCCATTCGAGGCTCTTTACGGACGCAAATGCCGCACACCACTTTGCTGGTTCCAAGAAGGAGAAAACATATTGACTGGACCCGAGCTCGTTCAACAAACGACTGAAAAGGTGAAATTAATTCAAGAGAGGTTGAAGGCGTCCAGAAGTAGGCAGAAGTCCTACGCAGATAAGAGGAGACGACCCTTGGAGTTCGAAGCTGGCGACCACGTTTTCTTGAGACTGAATCCAACTACTGGAGTAGGCAGGGTGTTACGACCAAAGAAATTATCTCCCAAGTTCGTGGGGCCGTATCAAATTCTAAGGAAGATTGGACCTGTAGCGTACGAGCTAACTTTGCCTCCTCAATTATCCAACCTTCATCCAGTATTTCATGTCTCGCAACTCCGAAAGTACGTGGCCGATCCCTCGCACATATTGGAACTGGAGAACGTTCGTCTTCGACAAGACCGAACGCTAGAGATGAAACCGATTCGCGTTGAAGACGAACGCACTAAGTTATACAAGGGAAAGGACGTTCGGTTAGTTAAAGTAGTGTGGGACGAAAAGACGGGCGACTCTACCTGGGAAGTGGAAGACGCTATGAAGGATTTATACCCTCACCTCTTCTCCGGTAAGATTTAATTTTCGAGGACGAAAATTTTTGTAGTTAGGGGGATTGTCACGCCCCATTTAATACCTCTGTGTTTCATTAATGCACCCACGCCCCTCCACGTGCTGTGCCATTAATGTGCACTTTCATTCTCTGAATATCTCTGACATGTGTCACATCGGAAGGTTCTGCACTCAATTCTGGAAGCCAGGTGTCAGCACAGGAAGGAACGTCCGTATGAATGGGTAAGAGAATTAAATTTCTCTGAACAACTCTTCCCCCTCTGCGTACACCTTCTTCTTCCCCAGGAATTTAAAATCTCCATTTTTCTCCTCCTTCTCTCTAGAACCTCCACCTTCTCTCTACCATAACTCACTTTCCTCTCCTCCGATTACGTTTCAGAGACCACAGAAACGTTCCCTGCACCAAGAGCTTCAGACTGAACCGAACAACTTACGGTTCTGGTAAGTTTATTTGGACGTTCGTTTCTAGAAGTTCCTGCAAACCCTATTCCGTTGCATGCAAAGGCGTGGACTAAGTCCTTTCTTTTTCTTTGGTTAGTTTAGTTGGAAAGCGTAAGTGAAACGTTGAGGGAGTCTCGGTTAGACGAATCAAGATCCACTCAGTTTAGGACGTTCACTGCAATCCGGGTAAGGGAAGCTTTAGTAATTTAATTTAATACTTGTTTGATGTGTATGAAAGCAATGAAGTGTACTGGATTGTCTGAAATGCATGAAATATTTGATGTTTAAGTATGTATGAACGAGCATGGTTGCACTGGATGTATATGATGAATATTGTTTGAACTGTATGCTGAGAATGAAACGTCTGATTCGGAGTATGATTAAATTTCTGTATGGTTTGGGATGATAAAATGAATTATATGAAAATTGTAAAGTTACTGTAAAATGATAAATCTGGAAAATTTTCATATTCTCTGCTTGATAATATACGCTCATCATCGAATGGTCTTATACCGTTCGGTTTCCCTTGAAATGACTTAGAATAAGAATTCTTTCATTTGGAAAGGATTCTGATTAAGAACGAGCGTCCTTTGTGTGAAGGGTTAGGTTTGAGCGTTCGGCTCAGCCTATCGTGTCCAACGATTGAAATAAATTAAAGTATTTTAGTAACGCTCGGTTTTATATTCCAGCGTTCGTCATAGGTAGCGCTTAGTCTTAGATTGAGCGTTCGTCCTAGTTAGCGTTCGGTCAAATACCGAACGTTCGTTCTAAATGAGTGTTCGTTCTATTTAGTGCTCGGTCATTTACCTAGCGTTCGTCCAAAGCAGAGTTCGGTTTTATAACTGAACGCTCGTCCAAATGAGTATGTGGTAAAAGAACGCTCTGTACTAAACCGAACGTTCGTTCCTTCATAAATTATCAACGAGCGGTAATAGCGTTCGTCCCAAATTTGAAATAGCGTTCGTCCTTAAAATCTAAATAGCGTTCGTCCAATAATCCTAGTAACGTTCGTCCAAGATTTCAGTGACGTTCGTCCAAAAGTTTCATTTTAACGCTCGGTCATTGACTGACGGTTGACTCTTGAATTAAATCGTGTTCAGATCCTTTATCTAAACAATTTGTGATACACCTATCCATTTGATTCGTTCCAAAGTTATTGAATTTAAATTATTCTAAGTATTATCCGGGTCGTTCTAAAGTCAGTTCATTTAACTGATTCAAAGGAGTCTTTCTCGGTCTCGCTCTCGACGTTCGTCCTCGTTATGAAGGGGAGTGAACGTTCGTCTTTTCATGCAAGTGGAACATAGAATGAAAATGTATTTAAGAGGAAGAATTAAGATGTGCGAACACTATAAGAGTCGAAATTATGATTATGGTTTTTGAACGAGCGTTCCAGGGAGGAACGACTCTTGGTTGGAAATTGAGAGTTGTAAGTATGAACGTGGTAAGCTTAGATGGTGGTTCATCCTGATATTCCGTGAGTGCTCGTTCTCAAGTAGAGAGGAGTATGTCATACGTGGGAATGGCAGGAGGTCTAGTCCATAACTGTAACTTGGACAGAACAGACTAACCTCAGGTGGCTACTGATGAGCATTCCAGTTACCCCACCTGAGTGCACGGACGCCTTAGCTACACAGGTTTCATACAGTCCGGACGGTCGGTCTAGCATCAGGGTTTGGATGGAATTATTGTATGAATTGTATGTACATGTTTGTGAATTTACTTGCTGTATTTGATAAGTATGAAATATATGTTTTACTTAAATTAAATTCAATAAGCTTACCCTTGCACTTTCCTTGCGTTGTCGGTATATGTGTATCCGTCTTGTCCTTGCCATGATCATCCGTGTGGATGTGAGCAGAAGGTGATACTTCCCTGGAGCAAACACTTGAAGAAGAAGTCCTAGCTGAGGAGAATCTCGTTGAAGTGGAAGTGAAGGCCGAGCGGTAAAGACGTTCGGTTTTCAGTTAGTATATTTGGGTAGCGAGCGGCTGAGAGCGAGCGCTCTTTTGGGGATTGTAAATAGTTGAACGTTCGGCCAATATTTTGTAAACCGTTCGTTCTAATTCTTTTGTGAACGCTCGTTATTTTTGTGTGTATATGTAAGGCCGTTCGGCCATTTTTGCACACTGCTCTCTTTAATTGTAAAACTGCTATATAATATTAATACATGTTAATATTCTATTATATAGTTACTGACTGTATAATTTTGGGATGTTACAAACTGCCAGTATTAGCATAACCACAGTCATACTTTACCAAATCCAATATTTAATATAAGAGTCGTTCCTCCCTGGAACGCTCGTTCAAATTCCATAATCGTATAATCATTCCACATACTGTTCACCATTCAAAATCTTGTACTTTATTATCATTATCATCTTTAGTTTCAAAAACATAAAATAACGAACGTTCAGCCCTCTGAAGAACGAGGACGAACGATAAGAAAATGGACTGAATGAACTAAGAAATCTGTAACGGACGTTACTTTCTACGCGGTTCAGTTAAGTGAACTGACTCGTTTGGGTTTACACTGGTACTTAAAGAAATTTCATTATGGAGGTCTTAGACAGGATCCAATATATGAGAAGAACCAAGAATATAAAAAAATCAACTTTGGAGTAATTTACATACGGAAGTCTGATGCCAGGAAATGACCGAACGTGAGGAAAAGGGAAATATTATTATAATTGGACGAACGTTATTTTATCAAAGTTGATTACACAAAAATACGAGCGCTTGGTATGAGACCGAGCACTACTTAGGACGGACGCTTGGTATAAGACTGAGCGCTACTTATGACGAACGCTTGGTATAAGACCGAGCGTTACTAATTTTAAAGTATAAGGTATAAATGTATTTTTACTTTATTTTAGATATACGGGTACCACTAGGCTGAGCCGAACGCTCAAACATAGTATTTCACAGGACGTTCGTTTTCGATCAGAATTCTTTCCAAATGAAAGAATTCCTTTTTAGGCACTTTACTAGAAAACCGAACGGTATAAGACCGTTCGATGACGAACGTATATTATCATAGTGAGGATTTCATATTTCAGATTTTCATCTATTTCTAATCTCAAGTTTCAACATATCAGCTCATACTTTATAACTTCATATCAAATATCAATGTACAAACTTTATATAATTCACATAAATCATTCATACTTATCAACCATCAGCATACATATCAACCAACACATACCATATTCATTCATTATAACAGCGATCATTCATATAGTAAAATAGCATGCAAATACAAATTAAATTATATAAGCTTCCCTTACCTGGATCAGTGGTGAACGTCCTAAGAGTATGATTTTGTCTCGTCCAACTATGGCTTTCTACCCTCAACGATTTTCTTAAGTTCTCCAACTAAGTCTAACCAAAAGAAAACGCAGAAGAATTTAGCTTATACCCTTGCATGCAGCCGAATCTTGGTTTGCATGTAACTCAGAAACGAGCGTCTAGAGTCGAGAGACTTACCGGTTTCAAAACTTGGATCTATTCGGTTCAGATTGAAGCTCACAACTCAGAGAATGCTCCTACGGTTTCTGAATGTAAATTGGAGAAGAGAGTGGTGAGTTATAGTAGAGAGAAGATGGAAATGTTCTAGAGAGAAGAAGGGGAATTCGAAAGATCAGGGTTTTTGGAGAAGATGAGTGCATGCAGAGAGTGGGAAGAAGTGTTTCAGAAAAATCAATTTTCTTCCTAAGGTCAAACGGACGCACTCTCTCATACGGACACCTGTCTTCCACTACTGAATTCAGAATGTTCCATTCTTGACACCTGGCGTCAGTGTGCAGAGTTTGGGAGTGCGTTTTAAATGGTCTGAGCAGGGTTTTAGTGCATTAATTTTGATTGGACAGGTGGGTTATGGTGTTCATTTTCCAAGGTCTTACAAAATGACATTTATTTTAATTATTTAATATTTTGAGTTTCATTTCTTTAATCCAATCTTTTTTTTTATATATTCTCTGCATTGTTTACATTTGCACATTTTCTTAAACTTCTCCTTTTGTTATTCAACTTTTCCCTTACAGAATTAATATCTACTTCTCATGAATGGATAAAATAAAAAAGAAATCTTTCGTATTTTCTAAGTTATGTTATAATGTGCAAGCAAATGAATTGCGTATAACCTGTTTCACTAATATTTTGTACAACATAACTTTTTTCCCCTTTCAATGATTGGAAATAGAATTCAATATAACTTGATTAAAGATGTAAATATTAATATTGGTGACAAAATTCGGAGACTAAAAAGTAAAAGCCACGTGTGAAGGAAGATTTCAAAATATACGATACCTTTATATTATTTTCTTAATTTTGCAAGGTTAGATATTTATTTTTAATAATATCCGAAAAACCATTAATAAAAAATAATTTTTAGTAGTGTCGTCAAAATGGGTTGAAACTCGTGAGTCAACCTGGCTCATCACAGGTTTGAGCCGGGTTGAGTTGAAAAAAAATGTAAAATTTTTTATGCGGGCTAATTTTGACCCGGCTCACACGGGTTGAACCCGTGGTGGGTTGGATTGACTCACCAATCCATCTATTTTTTTTAATTAAATTAATTATTCAAATCTTATTTTTTTATTGAAATCAAATTAATTAAATTAATTATTCAAAATGCACAACCTTTACTTAGCAATATAGTCTTTCACGCTGCTGTCTTTCCAAAAGTTTCCCTATGCAAATAAAACCCTAACATTATATAATATTATAGATGGAGATAAAGAAGAATATGCTTCAAGAGAGCATAATTGTGAATTTATCCATTCAGGACTCCAATTTAATAGATGAATAATATTATAGATTGGATAATTCAGAAATATATCATTTGTTTGATCTTGTTTTTAGACCTATTTACAAGCATGACAGTTTTATCTTGTGCTATATATTTTTGTTAACGGCTATATGTAGTTTCTGGGTCAAACGGTTGTGTATGTCTCATTAAACTAAATTGGCAAAATTTTATGCTTGATAGCTTATAATATATACATAACAATATATTTCTTTTGTTTCATTTTCTTTTATATCAATTGGTCCATGTTAAGAATTTGAGAAGAAGAGGGTGAAAAAAAAGTTAATTAAGTGAGTTAATGAGCCAACCCGTGGTGGGTCGGGTCGGGTTTGAATTTTTTCGGCTCGTTAACAAATGAGTCAGGATGGGTTGATTCACTAAGTGGCCAACCCGTGGTAGGTCGGATCGGGTTGGGCTAGGTTACCCGTTTTGACAGCTCTAATTTTTAATACTGATTTTTTAATTATTAGGAAATAAGATGGTTCTAATATTAAAATGGGAGATAACTCTTTCTTTTTATATAATTAAGATTTTATTTATAATAGAAAGTATTTATATTTTCATAGATATAGACACATATAATATATGTTTATATAAAATACTTATTTGTCTTAATTTTTTATATAATCTCAAATGTATCCATGCTTAAATCATATATGTGAGTAAGCCAACAATAAATATAAATAGTGAATACGAAAATATTATTTCATGAAAAATGTTGTTTGTAGTATTATTATAAACTTTTATATGGATGAACCTAAATTACCTAGGTCAAGACATATTCTAGGTAATCTAAAGATTTTACTAACCTCACTTGTGTTACTTAATTCTTGATTAGCCATGTTAATCTTATTTGTGAAACCGACATAGTCTAAGTATATAGTGTTTGTAACATCCCAAAAATACAGTCTAAACTATATAATAGAATAATCACATTTAATAATAACTCAGACCAGTCTTACACTAAAATAGAGCGTACGCTCATGGCCGAACGGCCTTACAAAAAGAGTTACAAACTTTAAACTGTACAAGTTAAAAAGGTCTGACCGAACGGTTTACAAACACCTATACAGAACGGTCAGAATAACTCAAAAGGGGAAAAGTGATCGAACGACCACCTTACAATAGACTACTTTAATGACCGAACGTCCTACTCTTCAGTCTTCACTTCTACCTCAACCAAATTTTCTTCTTCCAGCGCCTCTTCCAGCAGCTCGTCTCCTTCTGCTCACATCCACGCGGATGATCATTGCAATGATAAAGACGGACGTACCAAACCAGACAGAACAGGAAAACACAGGGTAAGCTTATATAATTTAATTCAAATATAAACATACAATTCTCACGTTCAAACACATAAGATATATTTCATCATACGTTTCAAGCAGGGCCTAATACTAGACTGACTATCCAGACTGTATGAAATCTGTGTAGCTACGACGTTCGTGCACCCGGGTGATGTAGTAATTGGAATACCCTCATCAGCTGCCACCCGAGGTTAGTCCTATCTGTCCAAAGTAACCCTAAGGACTAGGACCTCCTGCCATTCCCACACATGACCTACTGCCCTCTACGTGAGGACGAGTACTCACGGAACATCAGGATGAACCGCCAGCTTAGCATAACCACATTCATACTTTACAATTTCAATATTCATTCATGAGTCGTTCCTCCCTGGAACGCTCGTTCATAATCCACAACATTTCATCCATCTCATATTTTCTTCATCTTTCATTATCAATCGTTTAAATTCCATCTTTGTTCAAGGATTATCAAGGACATCAAATACCGTATGTTCCACCCTCACTCAGAACGAGGACGACACTTGGAACGAGTTAGAGAAGTCTCCTGTTCCATAATAGAATAAGACCGAGAGGGTTACTGTCAGGTTGAGGAAGAAACCGAGCACCTCTATATGTCACAAGAACAAACGTTACTTATACCATGAGTCAGTTAAATGAATTGACTCTCGTGAGCTCAAACCAACACTTCAAAGAACATGTCAAGTACTAAAGCTGTAGACCAGAACCAATGAATGTAGACACGTTAAGACGTTTAAAGAACCATACTTAGAATAATTCACATATAGAAACCTAATGCCAGTCAATGACCGAACATAGTAGAGGAAAATTCTACTGAAGTTGGACGAACGCTATTTTCATCAAGATAGATCCTACCATAAACAAGTACAAGCGCTTGGTATAAGACCGAGCACTACTCATTTCGAGAGCTTGGTGTGAGACCGAGCGCTACTAAACTTATAATAGAAAGCTTAATAAATATAATAAGATACTATTGGAATTGTTTTTAAGAATGACTAAAATATACAAATGCATATATTTACAAAATTTAAGTTTATCATCAAATACTCAGATGCAACTACGCTTGACCGAACGCTCAAGCATAGTATTATCACACGAAGACGCTCGTCCTCAACTAGGATTCTTCCCAAATGAAAGAATCCAATTCTAACCAAGATTACTAAAAATACCGAACGGTCAATGACCATTCAGTGACGAACACACCCTTTCATAGGGGAAATTTCATACCAGAATTATTTATATTTCAACTCATTTCTTAACATATAGTTTCATAACTTTATACATTCATATCATAATCAATTTTCATATTTCATACCATCCAAACATAGAAATTTCATATATTTCATGCATCATAACATAGCACAATCATTTTTCATATCCAATTAAATCAACGAACGTTCATGCAACACATAATCATACGAATTAAATTAATAAGCTTCCCTTACCTCTGAGCCTGAACGATCGTCTTAGTGACATAATACTATTCGTCTGACTACAGATCCTTCTACCCTTACGTTCCACAACTCTTCAAACTAACCAAACAGCCAAAAACCAATAATGGTTCAGACAAGATAACAGCATGCAACCGGTACTTGGTTTGCATGTACCAGAGAACGAATGGCTAAGGAAAAGAAAAACTTACCAGTTCAGAACTCGAAACTGTTCAGTTCAAACTGAAGCTCTGGACGCCGAGAGTGCTTCTACGGTGCCTGAATGAAGATCAGAATACAGAAATGATGAGTTTTAGTAGAGAGAAGGGAGAGCTTTTTAGAGAGAAGGAGGAGAAATGAAAGATCAGAGTTTTGGAGAAGAAGAGTGCATGCTGAGAGTGTGACGCGAATTTCAGAAAAATCAGTTTTGTTTCAAACGAACGTCCGCTCCTCTACTGACACCTGCATTCCACTATCTGATTTTCGGATCCTCGTTGCTTGACACCTGGCGTCCGTTCAGAGGGGTTTTGGGTGCATTTTTAATGGTTCTGACAGTGTTGAAAATATTTAATATAATTTTAAAAATAAAAAATTAAAATAAAATCCTTCTTATGTTTTATGTAATATTAATTTTAGAGGTAAACGATATCTATTGATACATGATTTTTTACATTTATTTTATTAATTACAAATTATTTTATTCAGTTTTATTTTAATTGGCTCCTAAATCTCTCTCTTCTACCTATAAATACCAGTTATTTGCATGGGAAAAAACATGACAAAACACATCAACTTATAAAAAGTGTTTTCAGTCTTTTGCTTTATATTATCTTTTAAGACATTAATATTCATCTCAAAAATCCTTCACAACATTCAATCGATCTGACCGATTGTTGTAACTTAGAAGAAAAGTATAAATAATTTTGTTTTGTCATGTGTTGTATCAACCTAGGCTATTTCTATTCATTTCTTCAATTATAATTGTATCATATATTTTTTTATTATTTATTTCATTCTTATATACTTATTATTATTTATTTTGATTATTTTCCTAACATTCTTAAAGAGAAATATTTTATTTTACGTTATTCATCATTATTCATTTTATTGCAAAAGTTAGAGATAATATTATATAATATGTTTGTCATAGATATGATTAAGTTACTTTCATGTATACTTAAAAAATTTATGAGTAAAATTTCTTTTTCCACCAATAACAGTAAATAAAATTTTGGCTCATTAATACATAGAGCTACTAATTAATTTGTTATGTTGTTTGTGATAAAGGTATTTGATGTCATGACATATTTGAACTGTTTTTGTCTAATAATATTTATAAAATATCTTATCATACTAAAATTGTTGTTAAATAATGGAAAGTACTTATACTAAAATATGAGTTGGTTGAAAAGTTTTATGTAAATATTCCTGTAGAAAATAGTTGAATTTGAAATGATTAATAATAAAGCTACATTTTTATCTTATTCATGAATTTAAATTTTTTTTATTGCTTGAAATTAAAATGAATTGTTTTACTTCACACCATGCTTATGATTTTTATGATTTAAAATTGCTTCCTTCATGGTGAAATTATGCTCAACGTTTAAAACATAAGCCTGAAAAATTATTTTTTGATATTTTGATTTTGTATCTTTGTGTTGAGGAAAAACATCATTTTTATTTTTAAAGCTTGTTCATAATTTTCAGTTTAAATACAAACCTCAAGTTATTTACTATTACAAAGGTGTTGCATGATTTCTCATATGAAAGGTATCATGTTACTAACCCTGAGCTAAATTATGTTTTTAACTCAAATAATTGCTTTATAGACTACTAATGTTCATGTTTATGCTTATAAAAATTACTTTGTTTATACCAAAAATAAAAGAAAAAATATTTTGTTTATTACTAAGTGGTTTTTGAGTACAATATGGTTGTTATTTCTAGACACAGTGTTTTGTTATTGAAGGATATATTTGTGATGATTTTCTTTAAGTTAAGGTTGATGCCTTTATCTTCAAATAAAATATCTAGTAGCTCTCCTTTGATTATTACAAATGTTGAAAATTGTGATATGTGACATGTTAGACTAGATCTTATAAATTTAAATTATATTAGAAGAATGAGATCTCTCAATTTTCTTGTTAAATCTTCCATTGATTTAAGAAAAAATTGTGAAAATAAAGGATCCTATAACTATATAAATATATTTTTGAAAAATTGGCATGTGAGTGTTGTATTAGATGATGCAGATGTGATTTTAATATTTTAGGTATGTTGGTTTATTTTATGTTTTTGGAAGCGAAGGACAATTTTTTAGATTTGGTTATTTAACTAACGTGTATAAGTGAATATACGTTCACGGTGACAACTTAAAATAGGTTGACATTTTAGTCAGGTTGTTTTTGGTAAGGACACTGAAAGTATGTATATATATATATATATATATATATATATATATATATATATATATATATATATATATATATATAATAAAGTTAGCAATATATATTGTGAAACTTTATATTTAGCTTGCCATATTCTCAAATAGAATTTATTATAAGGGTAAAATATTTCTAAGAGTGGGGTGTCTTGCATAGATTAATGTACCTCTTAATGATAATAAAAAAATTCTTGGTTATTCATTATGTGTGGAATTTCTTATAATACTACTATAGAATCTAGTTTTGTTTCCTTTAAACGATAAATTGATTAAAATTGTTTGTGATACCTCTAGTACTGATTTTCCTTATAGTAATAATATTATTTGTGATTACTGTAGTCATGCATTCAATATGTGAATTTTCTTGCAATTATTGAAGGATATATTAATGCAAATTGAATTTTGATTTCAGTGACACAAAATCAACTACTGGTTTTGTTTTTACTTTTGGTGGAGGAGCAATATCAAGAAAATCTATAAAAAAAAAATGTTGTTTCATGATGTACCATGAAAGCAAATTCTTTTTGTAAATACTAGTGTTACTAAGGCATATTTTTATTGTCTATATGATTTACCATTATTAAATGGGCTTATACCTCCTATTCCAATGTATTGTAACAGTCAAGTCGTTATATCTAAAGTTTTTAGAACAAAGTTTTTAATGAAAAAAGAAGGCATTTGAGTGTGACTCACACATCTATTAGAAACTTAATTACTTATGGTATTATTTCTTTTGACTTTTTCAAGATAAAAAAGAAATATTGTGGATTGTCTTATAAAAGGGTTTATGCATCAATAGTGTTAAGACAAGATCGTTTAGAGACTAGATCATTTAACAAACGACATTAAACAAAATATTGCATTGAAAGAAATATTATTTTAAAATAAAAGTGTCTTAGAGAAATATATTTTGGAACATCTCTTTTAGACGAAGTTAAACGAAGATAAGCTTACAATAACAATTTTTAGATTATATTGTCTGATAGAAAAAGTTTTATAAACAATGTCTAACAACAAGAAACAAGAAACGTCTATCAAATTGAATCGTCTAATGAATCATAAAATAACACTTTCAAACACATATCTTATAAACAAACAATGTTTTACAAACAACGTCTTACAAAAAGAAGTGTTTATCTCAATGCTCATAAGCACACTGAAGCTTAAAAGATATTTTATTCAAACAAATGTTATTAAAGCAAACGTCTTACATAATGTATTGTATAAGGAAAAGCCTGTTAAACGCTATAACTCTCATAGCTTTTGAAAAAGCATCCAATGTTTTACATTATCTGATAATTATATGTTGAGTGCTTTGATAAACATTGCATTTATTAATGAGTTGACAATTGATAAAATGTTTTGAACACACAATAGAACTTAATGTTTATCAATGTTCAAAACATTTAATGATATTAAATGCATGTATGATAAAGTGCTTTGATGCTTGTATACCTTGTTCTTGAAATTTGTGTAGATCATAAAAGAACAAAAAGTTTATCAAAATCACTATGCATAAGATAAAGATGTTGAGAAATACGACGAACATTCTAGGAATGTTTCCCTTTAAGATTTCTACTCTGAAACATTGTACAAGCTACATTTTGATAAAAGTTATGACAAAACATTTTACCTCTGCAAAGTTGAACTTCTCACCTAAAAAGGCTACCAACTCTACATGAAGTCAACACTATCTTTCTAATGGATATATCTCATGAAGAGAAGACAAAAAGAATACCATAAAGAACTTTTGAACACTCATACAAGTTTGTTGTTACTTTGTCTTAATACCTTCTGAAGCTAAATTTCTAAGAGAAAGAACCTTTGCAAATTCTTAAATTATATTGTATTGATATTATCCTCTCTTTGAGAGTTACCAATCTGTATTTGCACTCATCACACTGATTGTGTTGGATATTCTGAAGAAAATTAAAATATTTGGTGTTTAGCTTAGTTGAGTTAAGCACTCTAGACAATTGTCTAGGGTTGATACCACAAGTGGTTAAAATACTTGTATACTAGGAGTGGTCAAACTCGAACTAGTTGTGTTGACTAGGTGAATCAAGAGTGGTGCAAATACTCGTTGTAAATCTGGGGAGGTAAAACTTGTGTAATCTTCTTAAAGATTAGTGGAACCCCTTAAGAGTTCTTAAGGGAGAACTGGATGTAGCTCATATTAAGTGAACTAGCATAAAGTTTGTGTTATTGCATTGCTCCTTGAAACATTTTCCAATACATGCCCTTTATAAAACCAGTGTCTGAACCTATTATTTGAATCATATATCTCTTACAAATCCATTAGACGTTGCTTTGCAAAGAAGTTTTAAAACACTATTCACTCTACCTCTAGTGTTTTCCTATTATTTCAGTTGGTATCAAAGCTTACCTTAGGGTGAGTTCTTAACAGAACTTGAGGAAAGACCCCAGTGACCATGGAAAACGAAGGATATACTGTTAACCGACCTTCTCTATTCAAGGAGGAAAAGTTTGACTATTGGAAACAAAGAATGATCGCATTCTTTGAATTCTATCACATCGATATGTGGGATGTGGTTGATAATGGAAACTATATACCCCTTGATGATGAGGTAGAGCCCTTGGCGAGAAGCTCATGGTCAAACAAACAAAAACATAAGTACCTTCTTAACTCTAAAGCTCGTAATTTGCTAATGTGCGCTTTATATGAGGAAGAGTACAAGAAAGTCCATGCTTTCAAGGGAGCCAAAGAGATGTGGGATACTCTAATTGTCACATATGAAGCCTTAAGCGAAGTGACAAGAAACAAGTTGAGCTTGCTAACTTGGGAGTACAAGTTATTCTCCATGTTGGACAATGAGAACATCCAAACTATGTTTAGTCGGTTTCAAACGATCTTAAACGAACTAAGATCGTTACGTAAGATTTATGATAACTTTGATAATACTGACAAAATTCTTCTCAACCTTCATAGACAATGGAGACCACAAGTCACTACTCTAAGGACCTAAAAAAATCTTGATGGGATGAGCTTAGAGGTATTTGCTGAAATCCTATAAGTCCTTGAGTAGGAGCTTCAACAAGATAGAGTCCTAAGAAAAGAAAAGAACATTACGTTGAAATCTCAGAAGCCTTCAAGAAGAACTTCCACAATAACCCTCAAGGTAGAAGAACCTATAGAAGAGTCAACTGGTGAAGAAGACTCCATGAGAGAAGGAGAAGAAGATGATGAACTATCGTTCATCTCGAGAAAGATTCATTGTTATGGAGAAGAAAGAAAAGCACGCAGCTTAGAGGTAGACACCTTGGGTCAACCTCTAGAAATGACCAACTAAAGGAAGGACTTCTCATTGTTGTAAGTGCAAGAAGACAGGCCACTTCAAGTCTGAGTGTCCTGACCTAGAAAAGACAAAGAGAAAAATTATCTTTCCCAAACAAGGCAAGAAAAAGGCGCTCATGATTACTTGGGAGAATCTAAACTTCTCAATTTGCTGAGGAAGAAAAGGAAGTCAATCTTTGCCTTATGGAAGACAATGTCGAATGCTCGTTAGACGAATGTAATTTTGAGGTAGATTTCACTTAGCTACACTATGTTATTGAAGCCTACCATGAGTTGTTTTCAAACTCTTTTAGATTGTTAGAAGCTTTTCAACTTGCAAAAAAAAAACAAAACAAAAAGCTTTAAAAAAACAATATCTTGAAAAATAAATTAACATCGTCTAATAATGATGTTAAAGGTTTATAAAAAGAAGTTAGCAACCTGGAAGGGAAGTTAAATATTTTGAAAAGAGAAAATGAAAAACTCATTCCGTAAAATGAAAAGCTAGTGGAAAATACAACCATTACTAGAGATGTTAAATGTGTCAAAATCCTCAAACTCGAAAATGAAACCCTACATAAGGTGTTAAACAAAACGTTTGAAGGAAATGAACATCTAAGGCTTCTTGTCAAAGGTTGTAAGCACTCATTTGACAAATGTGCTATAGGATTCAATGGCAACAACACTAATAGTACATCTTAATCCAAAACTGTATATTTTGTTAGATCTAAAGAGAAAATGTTAATCATGCATCAACCTTTGAAAATAAAAAATGCTTAAGACTAACAAAGCATAATCCAATGCAAGATGGGTACTTAAAAGAAAAATTATCTCTCTTACAGATTTGCTTGATGACTGCTGAAATTACAGGAAAACACTAGAAGGAGGGGTTAAATAATGTTATGGAAAAAGTTTTTCGCAAATAGATGGTCTACACAAGTTATTAAATGCTTGATGTATGAGGCATTGTTTAAACCACAACATTCAGAGATTGAGTGTTTTCCAAGAGTTTAGCAAAACTACTACAACGTTTAAGAAAAACAACTCTTAAGGAAAATAACGTCTGATGACAAGAGCGTTTATCAATGGTTAACTTCGTAAGCAACTGCAATGTTTATAAATAAGTGTTTTGCAAAGCTAAAATGATAAACACACCAATAATGGTTCACTCAACTGAGCTACTTTCAGTTATGACTCAAACCTCTTAGAGGATTCCACTATAATCTCAATAAGATTACAACTGATTATTAACACCACTCCTGGTTACACTAGTAAATCCCAGTAACACATGCTGACTAGAACTGAGTATTAACACCACTCCTAGTTACATTAGTCAATCCTGGTAACACTTGTTACAATGACTAGAATTGAGTATTAGCACCACTACTAGTAAATCCTGGTAACACCTGTTTTGTTGACTAGAACTGAGTTTACCTACTCCTGGTTTCCCTTATACAACTGACTAGTGGGGGTTTAACTCAATTGAGCTAACCACCAAGTGTTTGAATTCTCTTTAGAATGTACAATCAATCAAATTGTTTACAAGTCTTAGATGATAAATTTCATAGAAAGGATGTGTTTACAATACAACTCAATCTAATAGACCTTGTAGGATTTTCTCTCTCCTTACAGAAGTAAGCTTATGACTCTATAAAGCTTGGGAGTGTATTCTTAGAGTTTTCTCTCTTGCACGAGTGTGAGTTTCGCTTTAGCTGATCTTTTCGTTATTCGTGTGCTTATCCTTCTTAATCTTCTTTCCAAGGGATCTTTTATTTATAGGCTTCATGGGAAAAGATCCATACAACAATGCTTGTCTTCAATCTTCATATCTTTGTAACCCTTTCGTAGGTAACAACCATAGGTTGAAGTCAACATATCAAAGCAGAAATACTTTTTGCAGTACTTTAACCAAAGTAGGTTGTACAAAATCTTCACAACTTTTGATGGAGAGAACATTTCATGAATGTCTTCTTTGTTTCTAACATCTACTTTTGACTTGTTCATGATGGAGCATGTGGGTACGAGCAATAAGTATCTGCAAAGAGTGGAGTAGGGATGTATTGCATGTTCAAAACAACTTGGTATTTGTCAATTTTTCTATACATGTAGATTGTTTAAGCACTTTCAAGTATTGATTCATAAAGATTTCATCGTTGGAAGAAAACATCGTTTACTATAAAGTATTGTTTAAACATTTAAAGTCATTTACCAACAACTCATCGTTTAGGGATCTTTGTCTAGTACAAGAGCGCGATTAGGAAAATGTTTCTCAACACATTATTTTTGAAGCAGTTTTTTAGCTTTAGCGTATTTACCAAAAAACATCATGTAGCACATTATTCATTGTTTAGTAAGGAATAATAAGAGCGTGTTTAGAAAAAATATCATCTAGCATATTGATGTATTTACTAAAATATCATTTAATGCAATGACCCTTTCATAATAAATCATCGTTTAGTAATAACACATCTACTATCAATAGGATCATTTGGTCCTAGCGCGTTTACTGAAACTTTTCTTGTTTATTCTGATGCCATAACGCTTGTTTCATAAGATGCCATTCATTACCGGATATTATTTTCATAAGGACAACACTTTGTGAAATACTCATTTCGTTAAACTTCAAAACATGAAGGTTTCAGAGGGTCATGTCTTCTAGACGACCTTTTCTTAACAAACCGCAAGGCGACCCCTGTCATGGTTCTTGGACAACAGATGCTCTTGACACCTGACGGGAGAAACGTCTATGTTCCAAGACCTTAAGAGTAAGAAGGGTGGATTAGTAACATTTGAAGGAAGTCAACGTGGCTAAATAATAGGCATTGGAAGGATAACTATAAATAGTTTCCCTTCTATTGATAATGTTTTATTAGTAGACGACATAAAACATAATCTGTTGAGCATAAGCCAATTGTTTGACAACAAACACATTTTTATCTTTGAAAAGACCAATGTAAATTCTTAAATGACCAAGATCTACTCATATTTACTACTAATAGACAAGGCAACTTGTACAAGATAGATCTAGATGAAATGCATGCTTAAAGAGTCTCATGCCTAGTGCATATAAAAGATAAAGAAATTTCATAGCATAATAAATGTAGACATACAAGTATGAGACTAATTTGAAAAGTACAACATTCTGTCCTCGTGAGAGGATTGCCTAAAGTATCATTCAACGATTCAATCTTTTGTAATGCTTCCTGAAAGGCAAACAAATCAAGGAATCCTTTAAAAGTAAAAACATTGTTTTTATAGAAAAACCACTTTAGCTACTTCATATAGATTTATTTGGATCTACAAGGACAACGTATATGAGCAGTAAATGTTATGGACTCGTGGTGGTAGACAACTTTTCTAGATGGACATGAGTTTTATTCTTAGTCCATAAAGATAAAGCATTTGAGGCTTTTTATAAACTCTCTAACAGGATAGAGAATGAAAATTGTTGGAAGATTATTTCATTAGAAGTGATCACGGAGGAGATTTTGAAAATGAACTATTTCAAAAAATTTCAGAAAACTCTGTCATTAAACACAATTTTTCAAGTCCAAGGACACCGCAACAAAACAGAGTCGTTGAGAGAAAGAACAATTTTTTACAAGAAATTGCCAGATCTATGTTAAATGATTTTAACTCTCCTAAACACTTTTGGACTGAAGCAATAAACACAACTTGCTATATTCAGAATAAAGTATGTATAAGACCCACCTTATCCAAAACTCCATATGAATTATGAAATAATAGGAAACTCAATATCTCGTATTTTCATCCTTTTGGTTGTCAATGTTTCATACTGAATATCAAATATAATTTAGGAAAGTTTGACTCCAAGAGTGATGAAGGAATTATGCTTGGATATTTTGAAACTTCTAAAGTGTTTAGAGTTTATAATTATATATCGTTTATGATGGAGGAAGTTATCCATGTTAAATTCAATGACTATGAGCTTGACCATGAAACGTCAAAGCTAGACGATGAATTTTATAAATTGCTGATAGACGAGACAATGTCCAAAAATGCCAATGCATCATTTTCACTTGAAGAATCTAGGAACCCAAAAGAGTCAAATGAATCCAAAGTGTCTAAACTTGAGGATGAGGTACTTGAAGAGAAAAGAAAGCCTTGTGGAGCACATCATCTAAGGAGAATAACCATAAAAAGGATAAAGTCATTGGTGACATAAGAGAAAATGTCAAGACCAGGTCCTTCTACAGATAAAGGCCAACAACTCTCATCTCCTAAGTTGAATTGTCCAACATGAACGAAGCTTTGGAAGATGACTTCGAGGTCAAAGCCATGCAAAAGGAGATCAGTTTTAGAAAAATAATGTGTGGACACTCGTGGAGCTACCTCAAGGCAAGAATATAATTGGAGCAAAATGGGTCTTTCGCAACAAGCTAGACGAAGATGGGAAGGTAATACAAAATAAGGCAAGGCTTGTAGCAAAAGGCTACTCTTAGAAAGAAGGTATTGATTAAGCAATTATAATATTATTGTCTTTTGCAACATTATGTAAAATTAAATTTATCAAATGGATGTAAAAAGTGAATTCTTAAATAGTGAAATAAAAAAGAAGTGTATGTGAAACAACCTCCCGGTTTTGAATGTGTAACCTATCCTAAAAATGTTTTCAAACTTAACAAAGCTTTGTATGGATTGAAACAAGCTCCTAGAGCTTGGTATAAATGTCTGAGCTCCTTCCTTATCTAAAAAAGATTTTACAATAGGAAAGGTAGACATTATTTGTTTCGCAAATACGTCAACTATGATTTTATTATTATACAAATATATGTTGATGACATAATTTTAGGTGCTACTAATAAAGATCATTGCCACGATTTTTCAAAGAAGATGTAGGATTGAAATGAGCATGATAGGTGAACTAAAGTTCTTTCTTGGATTGCAAATGAAGCAAGAAGAAGATGTTATACACTCACCGGATGAAGTATGTTAAAGAGCTGCATAAGAAATTCAAGTTGGAAGAAGCAAAAGAGTTAAAGGCTCCAATGCATCCAACAACTAGCTTAAGGCTAGACGATAGCTTTGCGAAAGTGGACAACACCATCTATCAACAAATGATAGGTTCACATCTATATCTTATAGTGTCCAGGCCTGATATTATGTTCCGTTTTGCTTGTGTTCTAGATTCAATCAAACCCTAGGGAAACTCACTTAACTACTGTTAAAGACATCTTTCGTTATCTCATTGGAACAACTAACCTATGTTTTTGCTTCAAAGGAAGAGGAACATATAGATTGCACAGATATTGTGATGCAGATTACGTTGAAGATAAAATTGAGAGAAAACGTACAAGTGGAGGTTGTCCTTTCATAGGAGGAAACCTCGTCTCATAGATAAGCAAGAAGCAAGGAACAATAGCTCTCTCCACAGGCAAAGCAGAATACATATCAACAACCAGTTTTTGCTAACAACTTCCATAGATCAAGAACAAATTTGAAGACTACAGTGTGTACAAGAGTAAAATTTCTTGTGATAATAATGCTGCTATTTGTTTATCTAAAAATCCTATTCTACACTCAAGAGATAAACATATTGAAATAAAACATCACTTTATTCATGATTATGTCTAAAAGAAATCATTGATTTACAGTATGTAAATACTGAAGATCAACTTGCTGATATTTTCGCAAAATCTTTATTTGAAGAAAAATTTGAATATTTAAAAAATAATTTGGGTGTGAACCTTATTGAGTGAATGTTCTATTTCAATACATCTAATGCTCACGTATAACATCTAGTATAAAACATCATAAGACATGTCGTTTAGAGATGTCATAATCAATCTATGGTCTAAGACACATCGTTTGAAGACACCTCATTTGCATACATAACAATGTTTAATACTAAGCTCAACTAGATGACCCATTTAAGGACTATCTAGGTGATCTGAATCCAACCAATGATGGTGATGTGCCACTTTGTTGCAGTTTTTAAGTAATTAGTTTGTTTAAATAACGGCCCAATCCTTTGAAAAAATTGGTTGACCAAATTATGTTTTGAGCTAATGAATTAAATGAGCCTTATTTTTTTTTTTGGTTTTATTTCAAGTAGTAATAAAGACCTAGTTGGCCACTTGTTCATCAGCCTTTGGGATGCCAAAAGGATGCAAAGTTGAATTTTTTTGAGCAACTTTTGGCTACCACAATTGTAGCTATAATCAGCCATTAGTTTAAAGGGATCATTATTATTAACTTAAGTGAAATATAATTGCCATTAATTTTTTTTTTGTAATTTTGATGGTTTAAGCTTTTATATAAGCTAAACCATTTTGATCAAATGAATACGAATTGAGTTTTTAAAAAAATATTAGAGTTTTATTTTTTTATCTTAGTGAGAGTGATTTTCCTAAGTTCTTGAGTGATTCAAGAATCTTTGGCTATATCAAAGGATTTTCCTAAGTTCTTTCCTTCCACCTTTCATATTCACCTCTTGCCTTTTTTGCACCAGAGTTTTAAAAAAACTAATTTTACCCAAATTTCTTGCTTATTACCATTCCAACCTAAATAGATCTGTAAAAAAACGAATCCCCTCTCTTGATTCTCATCACTAGGTCAAAGAGGAAATCAAATCTCTACCACCTCTGCCTAACCATACAAAATGCATTAATTATTAATTGATGGCAATTATGTCTCTCTATCATAGTTTTCTAAAAACCATCAATTTCCTAAAAAAGTAACTGCCTTTTTCACTCTATAAAATCAAAGCCTACACTTCAAGTCTCTTATATTTTCCCCAAATACTTCTAGATTTTTCATAATCTCTCAAAGCATTATGCTTTCTCTCTCCCTCTCACTTTCAAAACAACTCACACTTAAAAAGCCTAAGCCTTCAAACTCTTTTAGAAAAACCTTGTAACCTTTTTCCATGCCAATCAAACAAGCAAGTGACATATCTACGAATGATGTCTACTCCACCATAAGAAAAGCCATCAATGTTAACCCTACCAAGCATAAACCAACAAGATTCTACCTTGAGTACTAGGTTAACCTAAAGGAACTCACAAGGCAATGGAACATGATGAATAAGAAAGTGGTTGTTGAAGGTATTGTTGAACATTGTACTTGCTGGATAACAACCACTCTCAAAGGGATATGAATTTACCTTACCATTTAAAGTCGATTTGGTGCAATCTATATATATTTTGATTATGGTTTCTAGGTGCAGAATAAATTTTAATGTGGATTGGGTGTTATCCATAGATATTTTGATTATGACTTTTGGCTGCAAAAGAAATTTAAGAATTGTAGGTGCACAATTTCTTGGTACTAGTTTATACACCGGTTCTCTGTGAAGTACCTTAAAAAACTAGAAGGGGAGGGGGTTGAATAGTGTTAAGGAAAAATTCTTTTCGCAACCCTTATGATATAGCATGTTTATCAAGTTTTGGATTTTTCAAATGAATGCTGAAACGCTTGACCTTGTAAATGATTATAAAAGATAGTTACTTTGAACGTGTTATTCAGCATGTACACTGGAATGTTTGTAAGAAATTCGTCAGTTGAATAATAATCGTTTAGTGCGAAAGGTTTTGTATTTAGAAATAAAAATGCAAATGCAGGTTTTATTACTGAAGTGTTTAGATAATTAGTAAATAACAATTGCACAAATATTTTTGTACCGGTTCACTCCAACTGAGCTACGTTCAGTCTCCTCCATAGAGAGTTCCACTATAATCTTCAACAAGATTATAACTGAGTATTCGCACTACTCCTGGTCTTCTCACACAACAAATAACCTCTTATTACCCTAGACTGGATGAGTATTCTCACCACTCCTGGTCTTTAAATCAGCAAATAACCTCTTGTTACCCTAGACTAGATGAGTATTTTCACCACTTCTGGTCTTCTCAATCAGTGAATAACCTTCTGTTACCATAAACTAGATGAGTATTCACACCACAACTGGTACTAAGTGATGAATCATTATTTTGTACTATCCACTTAGATTTCTGCACCATATTGTATTAGTGAATTGTATTTGTTGAAAATAGAATGCCTTGATTTCTCACACCAAGGAGGGTGGGGTGAATTGGTGAAATGTAAAAACACTATTTTCTTTAAATATTTTTCGCAAAGAGGATGCCTTTAAAAGCTTTCTTGAAACGCACGAAAAAAGATTTGTTTATGCAGCGGAAATTAAATGGATTTAGTATAGTTAGAAGTTGACTAAATAAAATAGTTCAGTGATAGAAAGATCAAACGTTAAGTTTTTATACTGGTTCGGCCAAGCCTACATCCAGTGTCCTTCCAACCACAAGAAGCTAATGCACTATAATGATCAAGGTTTTTACAACAAAGTTTTTATAGCGACCTCACGTCAAAAATATAAAACACCTTTCTAACCCTCTAATAAAAATATAGGCATATACAAACAGACTAGCAGCAAGAATCCCCTCTCCTGCAGTCTAAACCCTTGAGCCACCCTCAAATCAAGAACGCAACACGCTCTTCTTCCTGTAATCACAACAGGGAACCTCAATCCAATCTTCACAAGATTGTAGCCTCTGATATCTCAATTACACCCAAGTGCAGATATGATCAGCCTTTTTGAGTGCAGTTAAGTTGTTCTTCAAGAATCCACAAGTAGATGATCACCACGGTCACTTCTTATTTCTTGGAGCTCTTTCTGGTATATCTGCATCTGAATCAGTTTCAGGTTCATGAATCTTTTTAGCTTTCTTGCTTGTGGCTTTTAGAGCAATTGATTTCTTCTCTTCAATTTCTTCTTCCTCCTTTAGCCTTCCAAGCTCCAATTCATGTTCTCTCATCATGCCGAACAAGGTTGCCATATTCATGCTTGTAAGATCTCTTGATTCAAATATAGCAGTGACTTTCGTATGCCAGCTTCTATTGAGGCTTTTCAAGATCTTTATGTTGATTTCTTCTTTATCAAACACTTTCCCAAGAGCCATGAGGTGATTGACTATGTGTGTGAATCGTTTTTGTACCTTATAGATCGTCTCACCAGCCTTCATTCTGAATAACTCATACTCTTGTACAAGAGAATTCTTTCAAGCGCTTTTTACTTCATCTGTTCCTTCATGTGTCACTTCAAGAACCTCCCACATTTCCTTGGCAGTCTTGCATTGTGATATCCTGAAAAATTCATTCATGGTTTGTGCAGAAGCAATAACATTTCTAGACTTAACATCATATTGAGCTCTTCGATTCTCATCTTGAGTCCACTCAGAAAGTTTTTCAAAACAATTTTTCCATTAACAACATGAGTTGGCTCAAATGGACCATTTAGAGTTGCATCCCAAAAACTCCTTTATCCACGGATTCAAGAAAGATTTGCATCCTAATTTTTCCAGAAAGCATAGTTTCTCCAGCAAATAGTGGTGGTGTATTTGTGGATGCACCTTCACCAAAGATTTGAAAATTAAAAGCCATTTTTCAAGATCAGTCGATTTCAAGAAAAAATAACCGACTTGTTTCACAAATATGTTATGAAAACCAGCTCTCATACCAATTGTTGAAAATAGAATGGCTTGATTTCTCACACCAAGAGGGGGGGGGTGAATTGATGAAATGAAAAAAAAACACTTTTTGCTTTAAATCTTTTTTGCAAAGAGGATGCCTTTAAAAGCTTTCTTGAAACGCAAGGAAAAATATTTGTTTATGAAGCGAAAATTAAATCGATTTAGTACAGTAAGAGTCGGCTAAATAAAAGAGTGCAGGGATAGAAAGACCAAACGCGAAGTTTTTATACTGGTTCAGCCAAGCCTACATCCAGTGTCCTTCCAACCACAGGAAGCCAATGCACTATAATGATCAAGGTTTTTTACAAACAAGGTTTTTTATAGCTACCTCACGTCAAAAATATAAAACACCTCGCTAACCCTCTAATCAAAATATAGGCATATACAAACAGACTAGCAGCAAGAATCCCCTCTCCTGCAGTCTAAACCCTCTGAGCCACCCTCAAAATCAATAACGCAGCACGCTCTTCTTCCTGTATCACAACAGGGAACCTCAATCCAATCTTCACAAGATTGTAGCCTCTGATCTCTCAATTACACCTAATGTGCAGATATGATCATCCTTTTTTAGTGCAGTTAACTTGTTCTTCAAGATCCACAAGTAGATGATCACCACGGTCACTTCTTGTTTCTTGGAGCTTTTTTTCTCTTTTTGTAAAAATACACTTTTTGCAAAAGATATCACAAACTGTTAGATTCAGAAAAGTTCTTACAGAAATCAAATTCACGCCAATTTATAGATTAACACAATTCTGACGCATTTTAATCGACTAAGCCACTAATGTAGTCGAATATAGCAATTCAATTAAAGTAGTTAGCAGCAATCAATGTAGTTAATTGAATGTACAATTAATACAGTCGAAACTCATTTATTGCTTGGTCAGCATATTTAAAAATATAGTCGTTGTACCATTTAATACAAGCATTAACAGAATTTCAAAACTGCAACAGACTTAGTTGAATGCACGTTGCATGTAATCGACTATGTAACACAGTTAAACAAAGTTTTGAAAAATTTTCACTTTGAAAATCTCACAACACACTTTGAAAATGGCTATTGCAAAGCCACGAGTTTTAATCGACTCACTTCATAATGAAGTCGACTTAAAACTGATGTTTTGCCACAGAATTTAAAGTTCCACAAAAGTATTAGGCGTTTTCTACCCCCTCTCCCTTTATGGGGGTTTAGGTTTGTTTTCGTTTTCTATATTTCTGCATTGAATCAATTCCATTTTTGAAGTGCAATTTCAATTTCGTTTGTTGCTTCCATTTACGTTTCCAATTTTGTTTTTATATGTAATTTTGTTTTGCCATTTCACTTTGCGTTTTGTGCTCTAATTCCATTTTGTTTTGCTGTTTGAATTATGTTTTAATGGTAGCTTAAGTGTACTTGGTTGGTCTTAGTGATATTGCAACGTTTTCCTTGAGATTGTGGGTCTCTGATGGTGATTTTGCTGTTTTAACCTTGCTCCCTATTTAATTATGTTTTATGTTTGCAATTGGGTACACATTTAGTTACCTAATTGTATTTAATCTTTGTTAGTTGATTAAACTGCATTTGCTTAATCTGTGGCAGCGTGGAACTGATTAAATGGGAGCATTGTGTTTGCTTAATTCGCTTTTATGAAAGCATTATTAGTCTTCGCTTAGTTGGTTAATTCATGTTTGATTAGGGGTTAGAGGAGTGAGTATTTGTTGCTAATTTGTGATTGGAAGCATTATAATTGAGCTAGTGGCCAACCGTTTTGAATTAGTGTTTAGATTCGAGTTTTAATTTAGTTCGTTTGAAGTCATAAAACTGTCCACAACCCTCCACCAAGTGTTTGATCTAATGAATGAACGAATATTTGGTCCTTGAGAGGCGACCTAGGTCTCACTTCCTAGTCTATACTGAACTTTATTGCATATTAATTTGATTCAGGTACGACCCCGATCAAATTGCCACTGTTGCTAGGGACCAACGGTTCATTATTAGGTTCTTTGTTGTGTTAGTGTGTGTGTTGTGTATGTGTTCTGGGCGTGTTGTTACGGTCTATGTGTTGTGTGATTTCGTGTTGAATTCTGGTCACATTGTTGCATTATGTTTTGTAGTTGTATAGTTATTAATTCTGCAATTGTATTGAGTGTTGTGTGCTGTTAGAAGTCTGCTGAATAATTGAAGTCATTCGTGTTGTATTATGCTATTGTGTGTGTTTTGTGTCGCTGGCGTTGAGCGGTACTAGTCAGTGGGCCCTGAGCAACATTGGTGGAGTGTTGTGAATAGTGCTCATGCACAATGAATGGTGATGTAAATAGTGCTTATTTTGCCTATTTTAATTGACAATTTTTGTTTTGGTAGCTAGGAGTGTTAATTTTCTTTGAAATTTATTTTGTTCACTTCTTATGGTGCATATTTTGATAGAAAATAATATAAGTAGTTGTGGTAGTCTCGGTTTGGAGTTACAATTTTTTGTAAAAACAGGAAGTGTAAAAACTTCAAACTGCGATAACTTTTGCTCACGAAGTCAGAATTAGACGATTTATTTTTATTTCACATAGAAAAGAATTATAGATTGATTGAGGATGACTATGCTGTTGGTTTGATTCTCAGTTTTGCAAAAAGAGGCCTTTTTCTATTTATTTTTTATTTTTGAAGTTTAATTTTCCCATCCTTCCAAAATTCTTAAATTCGTAAAAATAATTATCCTTTGAATTTTTCTTTGCCAATTTTTGTGATATCATTTCATGATTTTAGGGTGTTGCTCACAAAATTTCAGCCCATTTCGATAAGGTTTGCATATATTTGCAGTTTTATCCCCTATGTTTATTTGTGTTGACTTTTGGTAATAAAGTTGACTCAGTGTATGACTAGGGATAATCTTGGGCCATGACCACTCTTTGATCCTGATATTGATAGGACTTTTCATAGATTAGTTAGGCATTCTAGGAATTTGTAGTCTTTGCATTTAGATATTATTAGTTGCATAATTCAATACTCTCCATTCTCCTTCTCTATGTCTACTTATTTTGGTTGTGCATAATGCTTATTCTGTTAGTGGCTTCGATCATGAGTTTCCTTCTGTATCTAACTGTCATTATGATTCTCCTTCTGTGTCCACTACTCCATATTTTAGGCATATTGCATCTGTTGCATCAGATTCTACTTCTGATTCTCATTTGTATCTTGTTGATTTCTATGCTGAGAACAATATGGCTCATCCTCCAACTCGTAAAGGTGCTCTTTGGGAGCCGGTTCCATCTAATGAGGATGATTTTCATTGTGTTCTCAACACTAGACTGATACATTTGCTGCCTAAGTTTCATGGTTTTGCAAGTAAATGCCCACATAAACATTTGGAGGAGTTCCTTATCATTTGCTCTACAATGAAACATTCACATGTCCAAGATTATCACATGTTCTTAAGGGAATTTCCACACTCGTTATAAGCAGTAGCAAAGGACTGGCTTTATTGTCTTCCTCTAGGGTCTATCGCCAGTTGGGAAGATCTTAAGCGTATGTTTTTGGACGAATTCTTCCATACTCAACATCATTTTGATTTGTATGGTTACAACAACAATCCAGGATGGACGACTGATGACCCTAATCTGAGATGGTATGATGATCCACAACAACATCAATATCAAGAATCACCATTTCAGAAGTCTTGTATGACTCCACCAGTCCAGCAATATCAGAGTCAGCAACATGATGCTCTTGCCCAAACGACTCCTCAACCTTCTGCTTCTACTTCTGAGCCTACATTTGAGGAGTTATTGAGGCCGATGACCATGCAGAACATTCAGTTCCATCAAGTGACCAGAGCGACAATTCAAAGCTTGACTAATCAGATGAGGCAGATGGTCACTCAACTTACTCAGGAACAGTCTCACGATTCAAAGCAATTACCATTTTAGACTGTTCAGATTCTGGAAGATGTCAGTGTCATCAACATAGGAGATGAGAAGCAGAGTCATGTGCTCACTGTACCACCTACCTTCCCACCTTCATATGTCCCTACTCTTGCACCTAAGGATGCTGATAAAGTTTATGATCTTCATTTTGATCTTCATTTTAAGCATGAGGACCAAGCAAATATAAGCCGCAATTTTGAGCCAAGTAGACCATCTTCATCTTCCACCACTAGTTATGATCTACTGCAATCTCCTATTCAAAGCAATAAGATAGAAGAACAAGATAAGGAGACTATAGCAACCTTCAGGGAAGTGGAGGTAAACATACCTCAATTTGATTATATTGATGATGAGTATGCTTTTAATTTCCACTCTTTGCATGATGAGAAAAAAATTTGTCATCCTATCTGAATACTTCTTATCCATGCACTGAATATGAATCTGAGTTAGTTATTATTGATATTGCTTCTAAATCTATACTTGGTTCATGTTCTGTGAGTATTTCTAATGTTAAGTCGGATACATTGGGATTGGGTGTTGTACCTCTACATATAAATTCTTTGGAGCTACATTGCACTAACCCTATTATAGGAGGTACGCATAAATTTGACCAACAAACACCACCCACGGTTGAAAACAAAGGTGCATGCATATACAAAAGCTTGAAGATTAGTAGGCACCAGTTGAACCCTCTCATCAACAATCCGCCCTCCTGGATCCAGTTGTGGAAGACATTTCTCTTCTTGATCAAATTTGGCGGATGAAGCAATTCCCTAAAAGTTCCTTCCTTGACCTAGTTGAGGAAGACGTCTCTCTGATCAATCAAGTTTGGCATCTTCCACCCTGACTCAAGGGAGTTTTCTTTTCCCTTCTCCTCCCTTCCACTTTTATTGCACTTGTCCATGATCTATTGATTGTTCTGATTGCTGATTTTATGCTTATGACACATTGGGGACACTGTGTAGTTTAAGTGTGGTCTATTGAGGGAGATTTTTCTTTGTTTAGGCTTTTCTTTGTTTAGATTTTTCTAGTGCGAGGTTGTTTTTGTTCTGTTTTAAGTTTGAGTCTGTGCACAGTTTTGCATGTTTCTCTTGATTTCTGGACTTTGTTTAGGTGTTAGATGTGTCCTTCACTTGATTGATACTCTGATTGGGTTGAAATTCTTGCTTTTCTCTTACTGGTAGATGATTATGATGTTTGAGAGGTTGAATTGATTGTGACAGAAGTACCCTGTGTGAGATTTGAGTCACTTGATGTTCTTTCTTGTGTGTGATATATCTCTTGATTGCTTGCACATATGCCTTTGCTTGACTCTTGTTGATAATTTTTTATTGATATCCATGTTTGGAAGTGATAAAGGCAATTTTGTTTTTGAGCCTCTCTAGCCAAATAAGCCTACCGGTTGTAATCCTTTGATAATCCCCTTGAGCCTATGCTTTCCCCTTTTCTTTGTTTTGAAGCTGATACATTAACCTTAAGTGAAAAACCATGATTACCTTAACCTTAGGGAATTTTGGAGCTTTGGAATTGTTTTGGGAACAAGTGTGGTCTTCTTGGATATTCTTATGAATTCGCTAGTTGGTTCCTTTTCTTGTTTTTTTTTAAATATGTTGTGTATCTTGTCTCTTACAGTTGTGTTTTAAAAAGAGAGAGAGAGAAAAGAAAAGAGACGAGATAAGACAACAAAAGAAAGAAAAATACAAATAAATCAGAAAAGAAAAGAAAGAAAAATTGATGGCAACTCCTTTAGAGATTTCCCATCCAAAGAAGTATCAACTTAGACTAAGACTAAGAAAGGGAAGTGAATAAAGACTTTAAATAAAATTTCTTTCCTTATCTAAGTCTTAGATAGATTTACCTTGCTAAAAAACATTTGTATTGTTTTGTAGGTCACCAATAAAGGTTGGAAAACATACCTATGCATCCTATGAAGCTTGCCAAGCTAAAGAGAGCAAAGGAGGCAAAGAAGAGAAGAATTTAAGCATTTTCTGGATTGGAACAGTTAGCTTCCGAATTAGGATTACAAAGGAAATTGGCTTTCGGAATGGAAATTTGCTCAACCACTACCAGTCTGCTCTCAGCCATTCTACACCATATTTTTCAGCACTTAAAACACGTTCGTTTTAATGTGTTTCATGCGAGACTTGCGAGCCAAGCTTGGATTGCGTCTTCAACACACTTCTTTTGACATTCTTTAGAGCTTGATAGATCAGTTTTAGAGCTCTCTCTTCACCTATAAAAGAGAGGTGCATCTCCATGTAAAAATTAACTTTGAAATGATAAAGACATGTTGTTGAGTTTACTCCAGGCTTATCTTAAAAGTTCAACCTGTCTTGTGCTTATTTAGCACTCCTTCCTCTAGCTTCCTTCCCCTTTGAAAGGCCTTCTGAGCTTGAGAAACCTTACACACTCACCAAACCTCCACTGAACCATTTCACAAACACTTGGTGTGCACCAGAAACATCCTTCATTTCTCTATTCTGTTGCGTCCATTCTGAATCATGGAGCACTCTCGCTTGAAGTGTGGAGTTGCTTCCACAAAAAATACAAAATAATCAGAAAAAAAAAATGAATAGTGAAGTTAAGAAGAGGATTGAATTAGAGGTTTTGGGTGTGATGTGATTCTATTTTCACTTGTTCCCCATTGCTCCTCTATTATCTTTGGTTTGTAGCTTCTCATCCATATTTTATCCTGCCTTGTCCTTGGCTCCATTTCAACCATGAAAAAACCTTTTGATTTGAACATGCATATGGTTTGAGTGTTGATATTAGAGGTTTGCCAAGTCTGTTTGTTGCTTGCTTTCTTGAGTGCATTGCGTTGACATTGTTTACCCCAGACACTTGAGAGAAACAGTGATAGTGCATCTATGAGGTTATGTTGCTTTTGAATCACCTCTTGAGCTGAATAATTATTTTTTCATGTCTTGAATTACTTGGATGATTTCCATGAGTATGATCTACTTTCTCTGATTATTTGTGTGATGGATGTTGTATATTCCTTTTCTCTTTCCAGGATTCATTGAGGATTGTGTAAATATGTTTGTTTACTTGTGTGTGTGTGTGTGTGTTTTTTTTTGTTTTTGTTTCCTAAAGGTTGGGTCACTCTCTTGATGTCTTTTGAATTGTTCTTTGTTCTGCATTTTGATTTTGCCTAAGAGTGCAAAAGACTAAGTGTGGTCTATTTTGATGAATCATTATTTTGTACTATTCACTTAGCTTTCCGCATCATATTGTATTAGTGAATTGTATTTAATTCTCCATTATTGTCTCATTTTCACTATTTGGGCTTAATTAGACTCTTAATTCTTATTTTAATTAATTTGAATTATTTAGGCCTAATTATTCAAATTATTATTTACAGGATAATTTTGGAATCATATTTTGGGACAAAAAGAGTGTGGCCACGTCAATAATTGTATTTAATTTCGTTTTGTAATTTTAATTATGTTAGTTTTGGACATATTTGACTTTTGGGCCTATTTTTAGTCAAATTTTAGGAGAAGCCCACTAGAAGGGAAAAATTGTAAAAAGGGGTTTTAAAACCTCAAATCAGATTTGGGAAAGAGGCTCCTCCCCTCATTTTCACGTTTTCTTCTTAGGTTTTAGAGCAATTGGCGTTTTCCACCCCCTACCCTTTGTAAGGGTTTAGGTTTGTTTTCGTTTTCTATATTCCTGTATTGAATCAATTATGTTTTTGAAGTGCAATTTCAATTTCGTTTCTTGTTTCCATTACGTTTCCAATTTCGTTTCTATATGCAATTTCGTTTTGCCATTTCAGTTTGCGTTTTGTGCTCTAATTCCATTTTGTTTTGCTGTTTGAATTCTGTTTTAATGGTAGCTTAAGTGTTCTTGGTTGGTCTTAGTGAGATTGCAACGTTTTCCTTGAGATTGTTGCCCTCTCATGGTGATTTTTCTATTTTAACCTTGCTCCAGATTTAATTATGTTCTATGCTTGCAATTGGGTACATGCTTAGTTGCCTAATTGTATTTAATCTTTGCTTAGTCGATTATACCGCATTTGCTTTGTCTGTGGTAGCCAGGAAATGATTAAATGGGAGCATTGCGTTTGCTTAATTCGCTTTTATGAAAGCATGATTAGTCTTCGCTTAGTTGGTTAATTCATGTTAGATTAGGGGTTAGAGGAGTGAGTATTTGTTGCTAATCTGTCATTGAAAGCATTATAATTGAGCTAGTGGCCAACCGTTTTGAATTAGTGTTTAGATTCGAGTTTTAATTTAGTTCGTTTGAAGTCACAAAATTGTCCACAAAACCCGCTCACCAAGTGTTTGATCTAATGACTGAACCAATATTTGGTCCTTGAAAGTCACTTCCTAGTTTATGCTGCACTTTATTGCATATTAGTTTTATTCGGGTAGGACCCTGATCACTAAGCAACCTTGTCTAGATTTCCTTAACTCAACGAGTTCAACAAATTTTTTAATTCTCTTTAGAATTGCAATCAACGATTGTTTACAAGTTGTTTACACTATTACTCTCGCAAAGAGGATATGATTACAATGCAATGTAGTCTAAACACTCGCAGTTGTTTCTCTTTTTTCTATTTCTCTCTTTCTTACAATGAGTAAGCAAATATTAAAGTGAAGCTTCGGAGTATTGATTTTCTTCTCTTTTTCTGCTCGGATATTCTCTTTCTCTTGAGCACTTTCTATACTTTCTTTTGAACACTTCTCAAAGGATAAATATTTTTGTTTTATGTTATCCTCTTGATTCTTCATTTGAATAATCTTCTATTTAAAGGCTTTTGGATAAATGTCTGTTAGACTAAGCTCTTGACCTTGATTCTTGTGTCTTCTCTTTCTTCGTGTACAACAGTCGTTGGTTAAAGTCAACTTGTCAGAGCATGCTTACTTTTTCAGTACTCTGCTTGAAGTAGGTTATACTTTCCTTTAGACATTGCTTCAACTGAAGAACATTATGTGAATATCTCTTTTGTCTCTAACATCCACTTCTGATATTTTAATTGAGGCTTATGGATGCGTGTAGTGTAGGTTATCTACAAAGAATAGAGTAGATTTTGCATGCAACAAATATGTCTTATCTCTTATCACTTTTGTTGTTTTTGAATGTTGAGTATTTAATGTCATTTAATGCTTGCTCAGAACAACAAAGTGTTTTTGATTTCCTACTGTTGAGGATGTGTTTAACAATTAAGCTTTTGTTTTAAGGATACCATGCATTGAATCATAACTTCATAATTAGATGAAGTAATAGTTAAATCATGGTATCGTTTAGGCTTATGCAAACACTTTTTGTGATTTTTTCGTTTTAGAGCAATTACATTTAGCATGTTATGTTTTATTTGGTGTTTTAGGTTTAGGCTTTTCTAAAATATTTTTTGTCAAAGACTTTGTTTTGACACTTTTTCATTTTTCGGAGAGTTCAATTGAATATCCCTTTGGATATAGTAAGCTTACGCATTTAACTTAAACTCTCTTAGATGCTTTTGACTTAACAGTCGTTTTAGCATTGTGTTTGGGTGTTTTTTTGTTTTCTACAATCCTAAAGGTTTTCCTAAGGTTTTTCTATGTTAGGGATCCTTGAGCCTAGGTCTTGTGTTTCATCCTAATGTATTTTCAAATTCTTATTTCGTTTAATGTTATTTGATTAAACTTCAAAACATGAGAGCGTTTAGACGTATACACGATTTTGTCTTAACACTTTGGAGTTTGTGTCTACGATTGTGTGTATGATTATTTGGGACATGAACGAGATTATAAGAATTTTTGAGTTTTAGATCTTTGATTATATGAATTTTGATAGTTGCATAGTTTTGATCTGAATTGCTAGATGTCGAATTAATTTAATTTTATTAGTTTATAATTTTTGAAAATTAATATACTCTTTAACCATCTAAGTGTTTTTATCCTAAGTTTTTAAATCCATTTCTAGCTTACTCTTTCATGGTGTCAATGTGTTTTCTTCTACAATGATTGTGTGTACACTAGAGCAAAGGATATAGCTGGTGAAAATCTGAGCAACGCTAAAACTCAAGAGTAGGATAGACGTGTGAGTTTATCCGATGTGTTATATGTATAAAGCCTTTGTAATATATATAATTTTCGTATGATGATGAAGATAATTATATTTTGAATAACTTTCCATGAGAAAATTATGGACAAAATGGTAATATAAAACTTCATGGTTATGATTGTGTATATTGTGCTTGTTTTCAATAAATTGGGTGTTATAAATTAGTAGACCTTGTGTATAAATTGAGGCATTACAGACCCACCATAATTTTGCCACTTAGTGAGTCATCTCAACCCTGCTCACTTATTAGTGAGCTCAAGAAACTTGATCCCAACCCAATCCATCACGGGTTGGTGGGGTTAAACGGGTTGGCTAACTTAATTAAAAAAAATACTTTTTTTCTAACATTTTGACCCTAATGCTTGTGGGTGAGCATTTGGGATGAATATGTTTGATTTGGTTCAATGGAGGAAAAAGAATGTGACAAGAATCTACCACTATTGGAAAGAAAAGAAAGTAGATAGGACATTGTGGAAACTAGGTACTTACCTTGCCACATGGGTTGTTAACCTTCTATAGGCCTATTGAGCCCTTGGATCCATCATGGCATGTGCAAGGATTTTGTTATACAAATGTTGATCCTCATATGATATGATATAAAGAGGAGTTGTTCTACACTTCAAACGAGAACTCCAAACCATGTTTAAAGATTGGGATGGAAAGGTACCAACCTTTAAGGGGAAAATAAGTGGATAATTCTTGTTCGTTATTACAACAATATAGTTTTCATTGATTTTCCACTATATCATGATGATAGTAGTAGCAAATAGTTATACACATACATATAGTAAAGTAATCAATCGTTCTTGATACATTTTTGAGATGATGTGATATCATAATTTATAGGAGGTGCAAGAAGTAAAAAGGTAGGAGTAGGAAGAAACAGTTAAGTAAGAGTGATTTCTTTTGTATCCAGGTTGTTAGCCAACCCGACTTACCACGGGTTCAACCGAGGTGAGTCGAGTTCTTAGTGGACCGAATATATTTTTGTAATAAAATATTAAATTTTACACTTTTTTTATTATTTTGTCTTTACATTTTTAGGACATTGTAGATTTAGGAAAGAATGTATATTTTTCATGGCTATGATGATGAAATTAAAAAAAAAAAACTTTTACTCCTTGTGAAGTGGATAATGTTGTTAACTATTTAGTTTACTAAATGTAGTTGCAAACAATTCTTTAACCATCAACTTTTTAAAATTATTGAAATATGATTAACATGGATTGTGGTTTGTGTTTTAAACTTGTTAGTCACACTTTATCTCTTATTCCATATTATCATAGTCTTTTTTAGGTATATTGAGTCATTTAGATTTTAAATTGATAAGAGATAAAATTAACTTATAACTTATAACTTATAATACATAAATAGAAAGCAAACTTTATCTTATATGAAATTGAGTTAGACATAAATTTACTTATTAAAATGATATTAAATTACTTATCTTTTATATCTTTAAATCACAAGTGATTTTTTCTTTTCATAAATAATGTAATTGTTTAGGGTTTTGCCTCTGTTATTTAATCGAGCACATTTTGGGGTATCAACTGATGGTATCTTGATATTTTCCATGTGTCAAGTATACTAGGAGAGTTTTTTCCATATTCTAAATTGTATTTATACAAGAATTGTGAAAAACATATTTTTTGAGTTAGCCTAGGTGAAATCTTTCTATTTGTACGAAATTCTCTTAATTTCCTTATGGTAGGAGCATGTTTTATGTTTCAGTATAATTGTTGAGGCCGAGATGTGAACCTGATGAATGACGTCTTCTCCTTCCAGCAATGTAGGTATCCTTATATCTTCATCTTGCACAAGGCTCTTCAAGGAGAATGGAGTGTGTACCTGCGAAGGCACTCCAACGCTCAAGTCAGAAAAAGGAATGACAGAACCTTTTTAGTTCAATAATGGAAAATTAATCTTTTCTCCCCTCTTTCTGAATTATAAAAAACGTACCTTTTCCTCTTCTGGTTTTTCGTATTTAACCTAAAAGTAAGATAAACCGTTTACCTAAAAATATGGTTGGTTGGAGAACTCAACCGATTGGAAAACTCAACCGCTTGGTCGTGCTTGATACCGGGTTAGTTGGTTCCGTGATTTGCGATATCATGGCCAGATATTTCTAACCACTTATTCTTTAGTTTATCCGGGTTAATTGATCCAGTCTGAATAAAGCTGACCGAACGTTTGTTGACTCTTACCTTTGACTGGGTTGATTTGACCCATGTTGATCGTTTGGTTTAAGTAACAGACGATCGCTATTAAGACGATTGATGTTAGGAGCGACGATGACGAGCGTATGATATGACGATCACCTTGCTAGCATTATCTTCTATGATATCATGGTCGTTCTGTCTAGTAGGTTGACGATCGTTCGGGTAAAAGCGATCGTTCAGTCACTAGTTCAATCTACTATTGACAATCGCTCGACTCAGATATCCTACCATACATTTTACATTATTGTATTTTAACTCTTTTTGGATAGATATCAAATTAGGATAGCAGTGATTCATTAACTTTCATTCTCTGTGATAGAGATGTTTCTATTTTCGTAGACAAGCACAAAACTATGGTGGTAGATGTAGGAGGCTGAAACAATTTATGTTTTGGTTAATTATTATTACTGTCATAAAATAATTTCCCCCTCATTTGTGTAGATTATTGATGGTTCTAAACTTCCAATCTGAGATTAAATTTCGTTAACAAGAAAGGTATACCTGTTCAAAATTAAGAAAGATGCATTAATACCCTCATTTTGTTCCTTATACAATGAAAAGCATAATAACCCTCTTTTTTATCCTTACATAGTGAAAGAGGATGATGATAAGAGATGTTGTTACTATCCAAAAATTTCAAAATATTAATCCTTAAAAGATTTTTGTGAAGTTTTTTTTTTTTTTTTAATTTCATGGTTAATGAATTCTCACATATGAATGATGACAACTTAGTTTCTAATAGTGTTAAGGGGTCTTTTTACGGATGGAAGTAGTTTTTTTTCTTTTTTTCACAACAAAATACTGTATAAGTCTTTTTATTTCTCAATTTATACTCACTTCACTATTTTTTAAACATGTTTTCTTTTATACGTAGCTTTAGTTTGAAAAAGGAGATGCGACTATTGGTCAGGTCAGGTCGGGTTTAGAAAGTATTTATTCGCAACCTAGTCTAAAAAAAAATACTTATAATTCGATTTCAAAAAGAATTCATTCACTATGGGATACCCACTTAAAAGATACATGTGAGTATTTTAAAATCCACGGGTACCCGTTCGTATTCGGAGCTATCTACAAATATTTCAAAAAAATAAAATTTTCTAAATTATTAAAATAAAATTTAAATAAAATTAAAAGAATATATAAATATAATATAAATTAAAATTTAATTTTATAAAATATAAATTAATTTTAATTTTAATTAAATAAAATATAAATTAAATTTTTATTTTTATTTTTTACAAATAACATATATATGCGGGTAGGAATAGACACTCAACCTGTTTATAAACAGGTATTAAAATATCCTCTACCCGCAGATAGTAAATATTTACATATATTAATTATTTTTCGCAGATTTTATCCATAAATACTCGAGAGCGTGAATTTTTTTGTCATCTAGACAATAGAGACTCTTTTGGTTTGCAAAATTTCTTCCTGCAGTGTATCAAATTTATTTTTCTGTGCACCCCATCATTATAGATTTTATTTTTCCAAACACACTAAATCAATTTCGAAAACAGTTTTCCAGAAGGTACTCACCACTTGTCCGAAAAACACTCATCCACTCCTGTTCCGAAAGCTATGATAGGGTGCGGGAACAAAGTTGATAGGGTGTCATAAGATTAGGACTAAAAGAGAATATCAAGAAGGAGAAGAATCCAAATATTTAATTTCCATGATCCTTCTAACTTTCAAAGCTTTCCACATTTGAGTTTAAATATGTTTTACTTTAAATATATAGTTACTTTTTTCCTTTAAAAAATGAGAATAAGATTATAAAATATACTTGTGATACTCAATCCATACATAATATATAAGTATTATGTGTATTTATCTTAAAATACGTAATTCTCAATTAAAATCTTCCAAAAAATTACAAATTACCTAATCAAGTCACAAGTGTCTTAGGTCCAGTAAGTGTATATTTTATATACTTTTCTTTTCTCCACCTACATTAATATTATCTTTGCAAATTGACCATTAATTTAATGACCCTCTCGAACAAGTGATGCATAAATAACCTTTTATATTATGCCAGATTCAATTGAAATAAATGAAAATAAAATAAAAGACGTGATGTATGAAAGTGTCTAAAATAAAACTATTGTATAAATCTATGGCCTTGAAGCACGTCACAGCCACTATATGAAATGTTTATCAAAAAATAGACATCATTTTAAGGTATTTGAAAATCGGCTTGCGATGTGACCATGACAGGTCACGATCCCATTGTTAAAAACAAATAGACATTATCTACAGAATAAAGGCTTCTTTTAAAAAAAATTGAACGAAAATTTGATTACATTTCCTGGTACAAATTTTTTTCCACCTCTAAAGTATCTCCATACAAGCAAAATTATAAAATTAAAAATAAAATAACTTCATTTTCTCCTCCGCTTTCTCTGTCTTCTATCATGCTCAGCGTCACTCTCATCAGAACTAGTTGAATCTGAGTCTGAACTACCAGAATCCGATGAAGCAGAACTCCCCGACTCATCATCTGATTCAGATTCTGAAACTTGTTTTTGTTGTTGCATGATAAGACGTGGCATATTCTTCAAATACTCACGTAGGTTCTCGGTAAGACCACCAAGACCAATGGATGTGAAGAAATTAATGCAGAACCGTGTGTTTTTTGGATTATCTTTTGGAAATATGGATTCAAAAGATTCTTGCATAGTTGGATCGTTTAACCGCTCATTTAGCAACCGGATTCCAAGATGTTCTGATAATTCCTGCAACATCATAAACAGATATCAACATCTTCCACATACAGATATGCATGCATAATTTACACAGTCTACAAGACAAGAAGCCCAAAATATTTTCCAGGTCTCATTATAAGTATATTTCTAAAGCTGACAATTCAAACTTCGAGAAATAATAATGCAGGTGCATAAAGAAGCACGAGACTATTTGAAATACCTGGAAGAGAATCTTAATAAATATACGTGAAGAAGAAGTTGTGTCCTCTTCAGTCAGGCGTATATATGATAAAACATGCCAAGGTAAAGCATCTGTGCCAAGTAAATGAGCAAAAAATTTTGCCACATTACGCAGTTTATTTGTTTCAAGTCGGTGAATCATGGAGTACTGCTGCACAAAGCACTTCTCAAAATTTTCTTGGTGTACTTTGTTGATCATGCAGAAACGCTGCCCCAGAAGACCATAATATCGGAGATAGGTTCTCTCTTGGCTGCAACATTCCAAAAGCATAATGCACAATTCCATCTGCCACAAATTATAAAAAATACAAAATTATAATTAGTTCAAATAAGCAAAAGGCATAACTTAAACAAATGGAGAACAATACATTCTATTCTGGAAACGAATGTTCAGTCTGAGTAACTACGTATAGATACAGAGTCTATGCTTGGAATGGTTAAAAGCTTGTAACAGCTAGACATATATCCACTGGTTATATAAAAGAGTATGAAATCAGATAAAAACTAAAAGAACAAAATAAAATAACCTTGATCCGAGGTGATACTAAGCTAAATTCAAATCTAAAAGATCAAGTAGTGCCAAGATACAAATTCGCAAATTAGTGAGTTTATACAGGGGGAGACATAAAGAAAGAGAGCATTCAATTTTTCAATATATTGAACTAGATTCTAAAGTTCTTCCATGTTCATAAAATATATAAATTTGACATACTAAAATATTTAAAATAAGAAAAAGGCAGCTAGTAATAATTTAGCAAAAGAAAATGAATTCTAGCAGTGATTCCGATCTCACCTCTTGACCTGGCTCTAGCTTAATTTTCAGAAGCTTATGACCTGCTTCCTCAAAATCAACACTAGACATAATCGTTAAGTATATTGTCCTTCGAAGATTGACAAGATTTGTCTCTGTTTCATCTTTTATTTGCATCTGTTCTTCATCCTCTTCATCAGACTCATCCTCTTCATCTTCATCATCTGACTCAGCATCCATGCCTTCCTCTTCATCCTCGGATTCCTCACCCAGCATTGATTTCTTCAACTCTTCATACCGCTTCTCATTCTCCAGGAAATTGGGGTCTGGCTTGAATATATCTGAGAAAAAACAAAAATAGAATATAAAGAAATCAAAATGGCCAGCGACCACAATCAATCAAAGAAAATACATATACAAACTTCCAAAAACAAAATATACCAAGGGAAATCTCAGGATCTATCTCTTCATCCAAGGACACTTCATGAGTTAACTGATCTTCCTGCTCCACAAGATCTAGCTCAGGACGAACAGCTGGATAACCCTATTAATGCAATGCAACCATTGTAACACATTCTTTAAAGTACTCCTTTATTTACAAAAGTATGTCTTATTATGTTAATGTGTCATTCCTATCACAAACCATAAAAAGTACCTGAAACTTCGCTTTTCTTATTGCAAACAAGCCTTCAATCAGAAACTGAACACGTTTGTCAATTTCTCCCTCATGAAGAATCCCACGAAAACGCTCAAAGATACCTGCAAATTATTAAATCTTATTTACTAACCACGAGCGAGAAAACTCACATGGAGGTTTTCTCACATGGAGGTTTTAGTAATAAACGACAATATTACAGCTTTGATATTTTAAACAAGAACTGCTTGCCCCACACAGGGTAAATAAGGAACTCATCAGTAGATTGTCCACTTCTAAATCCTTCTCTTGAAGGGTTGTGTGGTTTATTTATTGTTTGTTTGCTTACACCTACCTTCCAATGCACTCTTTTCCCCAATTGTCGGCAATCTTCAAGCATAAATTTTATCTGTCCATAAATGTTTGGCAATCAATATTGTTGTGTTGGTGTGTGATCATTGGATGTTGTCAATTATTTGTACAAGTACACCATATTTTCACCGGATTATTTTAAGTTTCATATTTTAACAACTCACGACACCAGACAAATTAATTTTCATTTCTTCCATCCATATATTATCTAGCACTCCTGCAAGTCACCTTTGATCTAACTTGTTTCCTTACACGATTTCATGCAACTGGAATCTTAAAACCCTTGATTCCAGTTTGCCCCTCTTTTGCAGATGAGGTAATCTTAACCCGAGCATCATTTACTTATCTCTAACGTGCTATCCTAGAGTAGTTAATACCATCAAGCAGACGAAAAAAGGGTTTATAATGTAAAAGGAAGTGCAATAGGAAACAATAAAAGACAAATGCCAAAGTCGTTATCACATTTAAAAATAAAAACCTAAGCACACAGTTGCCATATAGTTTGAGGATTCTCACCATGAAGACCCTTAGGTGAGAGATCCTGCAGTATTGAACCACATTCTGTCACAAAACCAACAGCTACTTCAACACTATCGTCAGTAGGTTTCTCGAGCAAAACTGTGAGTAACTCAAGAGCAATGATCTCATGAGCTACTTGCTGATTCACCAGATGCCCTATAAATTTAACAGCTGCTAGTAATTGAGGCTATCAATGATGAAAACAAACAAAGAAAAAAACAAATCAGAAGCATAGCAAAAGAGAAATAAAAGAAAATTAGAAAAAACAAAATTGATCTCAGAATAAGAATAATAATCACATACCTTGTCATTCCGCTTATAAGCCCTCTTAAGCTGCAAAACAATCCTTCTAAGCAAAAGATCCCCCACCTCGGGAAACTTTGTATTAACAACAGCAACCAAGGCAGCAAAAACATCTGTAAATCCCGGAGATGCCATCTGTGACTTCATACATGACCGACAAAAAAGTCCCCTTCCCCTGATCAGGTTTTCCGAAAACAATTCAGGAATTATATTTTTTATGTTTGTAGCATTAACCTTATTTACAAGCCCGTTTATGCTCTTTCTCAGAGCATCCCACGTTAACCTTTGATATTCTACACTACTTTTATCCTGAACTTCTTTCATCATCATCGCCATCTTAAAGGGGGGAATGTAAACACCTCCACTCTTGCCCAAATTAGATGCATCACCGTTCAGGTTACCTCCTGGGATAGTTGTCTGTCGTTGAGGATTTGCATCTCTAACAGTTCTCCCATTTCCATTCTCTTTCTTCCTACTTTCTTCTTGCTGCTTGCTCACACCCTTATCCCTGTGGTTGCGCTCATTGTCATCATCCCTTTCAGGTCTTCTTCGTCTCCTATCACTATCCCTCTCTGATTTCCTTGCCAACTCCCTATCATCTTCCTCCGAATCATAACGTGAGTGTCTGTTACCACCCTTTTCCACTTTTCGCCTCTTATCCCTATCACTATACCCGTCTGATTTCCTGGTCAGCTCAATGTGATCTTCTTCTGAATCATGCCGTCCACGGCGATCCACAATTCTACTCTTGCCTTCCTCCCCTCCTCGCCATCTATCCCTGTGATGCAATCTATGACTCTCTTTCTCCCCTCGCCTTTCACTCTGACCATTCACTCGACGAGAAGCCCTATCACCCCGGCTATCTTCTTCAGCATCTCTCCCCCCACGTCCATCATAATCCTGCGACAGCCTCTCATCCTTTCCCTTCTCTTCACTAACCCTCTTTTTATTCACAATCTGACCCTCCTCCTCTGAGCTCTCTGACTTCTCCTTTCTCTCCCTACTCCTACTTTTTTTATCACTCCCCATAACACCATCCCTCTCAGCTCTATTTATCTCTTCCCCCGAGTTACTTCCATCACTATTATCCCTGCGGTGACCAGAACTCTTCCTACCACTCCTACCACCACGCCGATACCTATCCCTCTCTTCATCCTCAGATTCGCAGCCACTGCGTCTCCTCCCATCATCTTCACTCGACTCGCTGCTACTGCTGCGTCTTCTGGCCATGTCAAACCCTAATTTAATCCAACATAAGTTAAATCCACAATAAAAAAACACGGGGAATACACAAAATTGCGGTAATTTCACTGCCAAACTGCTTAAAATTGTAAAATGAAGTGTGAATGGGAAAACGAAACAAAAATCACAATAGAAGACACTATGTAATAGAGTGAAAAAGAAGAGAACAATTGAACAAGCCAGAAACAGGAACCTTAGGTCGTGCCAGAGAACCGAGAAGTTGAGTGAAAGAACTCGATGGATCTTTGCAGAGATGTGTTAGGTTTATGTTTTGAAAGAAAGATGTGAAACGAGAGAGATGGCGGTTGTTTTGCAGAAGTTCTTAGGTTTAGGTTTACAGAAAGGTGGATGCTGATGAATGATTTGTAAAATTATGAATTAATCCGTAGTATACCTAAATAACGTGATTATCTATATTATCTATATTAATTATTATAAATATTATATTATATATTATCTATACTATTATAAAGAGATTTCGGATTTTTATTTTATATTTTATATAATTTTTTTATAATTAAATTAAATTTTTTACTATTTATTTTTTAACTGGACAATTTTTTAAATTTAACTATTTCTTTTATTTGATTTTTTTAAAATTTAATTATTTTTTAAACTAAAATAATAATTTTTAATAAAAATATTTATATTTATTTTTAAATCTATAATAATATTTTTAGTTTTATATGATAACACAATTTTATTTATTTATAATATATATATATATATATATATTATAGATTTTGGTATGCTATAGAAATAATTTATTTAAGATAAGTTTTATTTTATATGATGATTCACATTATATCATTTTATTATTTTATTGCTGAAATGTTTAGATTTAATAATTTACTTGGTTCTTATATTAATTGATTTTTTCAATTTAGTACTCGGTTTTAAAAGTATATATATTGGGTTCTAAAGTTGTCAAAATTATAGGAATCAATTTCCTTTTATTAAATTGGCAGAAACAGAATTAACTCCCAAACGTGAAAAAGGAATCTGCATTTTTTTTCTCTCTTCTATGCTTTTCCTCTAATGCCCTAGCTTTTTCTCTCTTTTCTATATTTTTATTAAAAAAAAAATTCTCTGTCTCCTTTTGGGAAAAAAATTAATATCTTATGTACAATCTCACATAACTGAGCCAAAACACACGAAAAAGAAACCAACTGAGGCTCATTCTCCCTCTGTTGCTAACGACAAGACGGAGGAGGACGGGAATAAGTCTGATCGACAAGCGAGGGTGTTGTTCCAAAGGATCTGGAACGAAGAAGACGAGCTCGACATTCTTAAGGATATACTTGAGTTCATCTCAAAGACCGGACAAGAGCCTTATAGGTATGCCACGCTTTCCACAAGTTCATTAAGAAGTCACTCCACGTGGAGGTTTCCCGCCATCAGCCGAAGGAGAAGATTCGACGGGTGAAGAAGAAGTTCGAGACTTGTGAGGCGAAAAAGAAGAAAGGGATTCAGCCTCGGTTATGGAAAATCCAAGAGGAAGGAATTGGAAAGAAGGTGGAAAATGTTGTAATATTCTGAGATGGAACTACTTGCGAATTACTCTCTACTGATTGGGGAGCAAATTAAGTTGGTATCTAAAGCCCTACAATCATCCAACAATTAAGATTCATTTGTGTTAGGTAACATTGATTAGTTCTTTTGGTACTCTATGTATCATACCTTTTGTGGATTATTGTAATTTTGGTGTTTGTGGCATAGTCTTTTTTGCTAAGGGTTGTGAAAACTTTCTGCACAATCCATTGCCCATTCTCTCTAACTCCAAAGTACACACATTTACCGTTTTTATTGTTGGGTTTGTTTGTTTGTGCTTAAAAATGTTTTTACATAAAAAGAGAAAGTGGGAAATTGCTTTTGCTTTTTGAAAACAAGGTTAGCCCAATATGTAAAATTTTGCTGATAAGTAACTATGCTATTAAAGAATATTTCTTTATATAAAATTTGAACAAATAGACCAAACTACCTTGCATGAAACGTAGTACTGATATGATTTTGTAAGGTTGTGGTCCTGATTAATTGTACATGGAGGTTTTATTATAATCTTTGATCCTGTTGTTTATATGGGAGGCCATTTCATGCACCTAAGATCGTAGGCTCTTTTAATTCTAACAACATGTGGCAACTTTTGTTAACTCTAATGGGGAATATGTGGTGCTAGTGTTGACAGTATGCTCAATTTAATAAAAGGAACATTCATTCTCATTCGGGCTTGGGTGCAGATAATGGAATGAAGTGTTTTGTGTTGAATGTCTAACATAATTTTGACAAATTGGGGAATTGCAGGAAAAGTTAATTTCTCACAAGGAGAGAAAGAGAAAAAAAAGTATTTAATAAAGATATAGAAAAGAGAGAAAAAGTTGGGGCATTGTAGGAAAAGCAAATGAGAGAGAAGAAAACGTGCAGATTCCTTCGCCACGTCAGTTGGGAGTTAACTCCGTTTATGCCAATCTAACAGAAGGGACTTAATTCATACAATTTTGACAACTTTGGGATCCAATGTATGCACTTTTAAACCACGTACTAAACTAAAAAAAATCACTTAACATAGGGACCAAATAAGCTATTAAGCCAAATGTTTAATATATATATATATATATATATATATATATATATATATATATATATATATATATATATATATATATATATATATTCAATTCTTATCTTATTAATTAAAATGAATCATATTTTAATGTGTGTTCCTTTTAAATGGAAATTACTTACGATTGAATAAAAAGAATATGTCAAATACATGTTAAAATATCTCATGTTGACATCACAAATCAATACACATTCAATAATATGTATTTACAAAACAAACATTAATTTTATCCAATTAATCATGTACACATAAAAACAAGACAAGAAAAGAAAATAAGAAAACAAATCACGAATGTAACACACCAATTTTCAGGGAGTCACGGGTTATTCAAAAATCAGTAAAATTTTAAACTTTAACATAATGTGGAAACGTATTTTCAAAACCTCAACATTTAAATATGCATAAAACACAATAGTTCTAAGCATTTGTCCAATGAAAATAACGAAGGAAATAAAATAACTCTCATTACATTGTTTTAAAGTTCAAAAGTAATAATTGTCAATATAATCCCAAGTTTGTCCCTCGTCATCTCTCGAATCTATCATGTCTCAACACCATCTGCAACATCATGTGCTCATGTATAACATCACACATTATACGATCATCGCACTCACATGCACACACACAAACATGTATGGGTAAGCTACCGGTAAAACAATCATAATAACATGATATAAACATACTGATTAAATCAACAATAATCAAACACCTCATACATAATAATAATAACAATAGGAGTCTGATTCCTCTAATATAACAATTTAATCAAACGAATTACTCTATCCTCGATCCTCGATCCTCAATCCTTGATCATCATCAGAGGTACACCACCAACATGATTATCCCAATCATGAATCACACTGTGAGCATCACCAAACCATGAACTCCAACATGACAAGACTCAGTCACACTCCTGTACCCTACCTCAATGACTGTAGCCGCTCCTACAGCCCCATTTGTAGCTTCCTCATACAAATACACTTGAGTCATCCTTCTTATAGCTTCGGACCTGTTCCCCTATCACACAAGGCTGAACATCTATCCCCCTCACCAAAGAAGATTCAACACTCAAATACCATTCTCTTTTCTACAACTATTTTCCAAAGAGAATGTCACCCTCTTTTCAATAACCAATGCCAAAGAGAGTCATCCTCTTTTCAACAACCAATGCTAAAGGGAATATCCCTCCCTTTTGATCGAGGTCGAACCTGAATAAAATTAAGGTTAAAGCCATTCGAAGGTCCCCATTTTCGTGGGGTTGTCCCAGTTACATCCTCGTCTTTTAAGTTTTTCCAATTAAGTCCTTAATATTGAAAAATTGAATCAATTGGGTCCCTGTCGTTAAATCAACTTAACGGGGTTAAGTTTTTGCTTACCTGTGAGGGTGACATGGATAATTTTGGAGACGTGGCGTGCACATACCCTTATACGTGGCTTTTTATTAATGAAACCCTTGTATGTGGCATTTTCTAAATGAAACATTTAAAAAATTGTGGTTTTTCTGAAAGATTTTAAAATTAAGGTTAATTGAAGTTTGAATTGAGAAGAGAAAATCTGAAGCTTCAAATTGGCAGGATGTCAACCATGGAAGCATCTCCGTTCTGCGTTCATCATCAAGCCTATATTCACCTGCAAACAGAAACCAACCCAGAATTGTGCCTCCGCATTAACAACCAAAAATCATCATCTTCATCATGAACCAAAAGACGTGAAGCTCCTCCCATGGCCGTCATCTCCTTCGCAAAACCTGCATCAGAAATCGGGACCAGAGAAAAGTAAATTCGCGCAACAGTCCGAGAACCCTAAATCAAACCCTACGAAGAATCCTAAGCGCAAATTTCATCTACCCCTCTTCTCTATCTCGCGCCACTCAAACCTTCATTTGACAACCATTGCAACCAATCAAACCAGAATCATGTCACCTAGGAAACCATCAACACGAGTCCAATTCACTGAAGCCATGACAAAACGCGAGCAGCCGTCGTAGAAGCAAGAAAGTGTTTTCCCCTTGCCAATATGAAACCCTAATTGATGAAACCCTTGCACAGACCGCTTCAGATTTTCTCTGCCATGGGCTTTAGTCTTTGTTTGTTGGTAACTGCGCGGACCTTGATGATATGGGGTTGATTGAAATTGCTAGAGGATGTTCCAGGCTGGTTAGCGCCACCGCGAGAATCGTGAACTCCTTGCGTCGTCGCGAGACCACGCCGTGAGAGCTCCAACACCTTCGTTTCTCCTCCTCGAGCAATTGCGAGAATCATAAAATGTTTCAGAAATATCCCAACTTTTAAAATGTTCTTTTAGGAAAATGCAACATGATTATTAAAAACCACGTATAACGCTATCTGCAAGCCACGTCTGAAATTACATCCACGTCACCCTCACATGTCATCAAAAACTTAACGGGGTTAAGTTGATTTAACGGCAGGGACTCAATTGAGTCAATTATTCAATAAAAAGGATCAAATTGGCAAAAATGAAAAGATGGGGATGTAATTGGGACAACCCCACGAAAATGCAATATAAGCTAACAGAATAACCCCTAGGTCATCTCTTAAGGACCAAATGTGGTTCAGGAATTAGATCAAACACATGGTGGAGGGTTTTGAAGGTGGTTTTGTGTACTGAAATAAACTAACTAAAGCACAAATTCAAACACAGATTTAAAGAACGATTAAAGATAGGTTGGGGCTAGCTTGATTGCACTTGTTTCCAATCACAGATTCACAACAAATATTCAATCATATGACCCTTAATCCAATACAAAATAGACAATTAAGCGAAGTTTAAAATGGTCTTCATAAAATGTGAATTAAACAAACATAATCACACATATTCATCAGTTCTACACAAACACAGTAATCAACTAAGCGAAGATCATCATGCTCAAATTAGACAACTAAGCGAGGATCAATTGCACAGAACATATTGCATATATGCAGGGCACACAAAACATAATCACAATTAGGCTTTAATAATCTCAAGGAAACCTTTGAAACCTCAGTAATCACCAACCCACAAAATTAAACTTCCATGAAATCAATTTCAATAAAGGAAAACGTAGCAGCTTAAGAACATAGTGCAAAAACGAAATTCAAATCAATTAAAGCAGCACCCAATGCCGAAAACAAAACTCTACTACTAAAACGAAATTAGAAAATGCAAATTGAATAGAAACAATGTTGGAAAAACACAATTGAATTGAGGAAAAACGTAACAGGAGTAGAAAACGAATTGAAATTGGGAAACAAAATCAAAACTCTAAAACGAAAGTGCAATGCGAGAATGGAATGAAATTTAAAGTGAAGAATCGAAAGTGCAAGCTAAATAAAGAAAACAAAATTGTCGTAGTGAAATTGCATTGAAATGTAAACCAAAACCTAGAACCCCAAATTGAGGGAGCTCTCCCTTGCTGTCCAAAGCTTAGAAAATGTAATTGAGAGAGTGAGAAAGTGTTATGGGGTCTGCCCCCCTTTTGCACATAAGCATAGGTCAAGCCACTAATGGACCTCTACAGAATGACCAAAAACCGCCCAAAAAGTCAAATATGTCCAAAAATATACTAAAAACGAATTTACAATTGAATTAAATCTAAAATGCCTATGTGAAGAGTGGTTGTTGACGTTCTTGCCCTCTTGAAGTTCCAAAATAATATTCCAACAATTCCCTGCAATTAATAACGGACATAATTAGCCTTAGATAATTCAAAGTAACTAAAATAAGACTTACTGGTGAAATTAAGCCCAAATACCAAAACTGAGGAAATGTTGGACAATTAAGCACAATTCCTTAATCAAATGTAGTACAATAAGGTAAGTGAATAGTAGAATGTATTGATTCATCAAAATACACCACACTTAGCCTTTTTCTCTCTTGGGCAAAATCAAGACATAGATAAAGGGAATACATAAAAGGACATCAGGGAAGTGACACAATCTCAACAGACAGAATAAAAAAGACTCACAAGGAAACAGACAGATTTACACAGTCCTAAAGGGATCTGGAAATAGAAAAGGGGGTAGACAACATCCAACACACAAAGAATCAAAGAAAGTAGATACTCATGCTAATCATCCAAGAAATTTCAAACATGGCAAAATAATCACTCAGCTTAAGAGGTGAATTGCTAAGGGTTGAAAAACCGTTATTTTTATCCTTAATTTTGACATTAAAAACACCCTTTATGACTTAGAAACTAGCTTGAAATCATGTTTTTGCTTAAGTTGTGGAAATAAGAGAGTTGGATAGGTTTTATGCTTGGTTTTCCTTGTTTTGACAGGAATTAAGATGAATTGGATGAAGAAGTTGAAGTAGCAAGGAGTTGGACTCAGGAAAGGAAGGAAAAGTGCACAAAAGAAGAATCGCAGCCACCGTTGAGCGTCATTTTCACCACTGAGCGCCAATATTGATGTTGAGTTCTCTGCCTGACG